>NC_090181.1:30701462-30898962 GCF_024679245.1 Pseudorasbora parva | reverse complement strand
ACCTTATGTACAAATACCTACAAATACGGATGACACCACCACCCTAAAATAATGCTTTTACCTTTGAATGAGTAATTTCCAATGTGCTCTAATGCTCACGATTTTATTGTGTTGGGTATCTAAATGCTGCTACAAAGCAGAACTTACCTGCTGTGCCAGCCTATCCGTGATATCATTGCATCACAAAACCTCTTTACTATTACACCCCCTACTAATGCTTTATTCCCCACTCCAGACCTCATATGGCACCAATCCACAATCCCTCATCATATCAGCCTCATGGAAATTCAGGAAGGTTACCTTCACAATTTAATCCTTGACTCCATGCTTCACAAAGGGGGTTAGGTGTTTAGCGAGGGGGAGGAAAGCCACACTTTGAGCTACTATTCTCAGACTTCCTCTGAGTCAGTGCCACAATATGTCAGTTTTCACTGAGGAAACTAAATGTGCTCTCTTCCTGTTCCTATTTCCAGAGAGCTGTAAGATCTGCTCCATGAGCTCCTAAAAACATTATCCTCTATTATCCATCGCAGAAGGATTACTAACCAAGGAGGTCGGTATAATACCTGGAGAAAGCGTTTCGCTAGTATAGTGTCATCTTTGCTGGCATAGAAGGCATGCGATTTGACATTTGCCATGTTTTATGTTCCGGACAATTTGGAACTTCTTCTACAAACTCGATTCTAAAAAAGTTGGGACACTGTACAAATTGTAAATACAAAAGGAATGCAATAGTTTACAAATCTCATAAACTTATATTTTATTCACAATCAAATATAGATAACATCAAATGTTGAAAGTGAGACATTTTGAAATGTCATGCTAAATATTGGCTCGTTTCATGACAATTACAACATCATGGCTGCATAGAAGAAGGATCAGAGTACCTAAATGGCCAGCCTACAGTCCAGGGCTGCGTTGATCGTAAAAAAAATCGTATGAGTGATCTTAATATTAAGGTCTGTTTCCCAAAAGCATCGTAACTTACGTAGCACTTGAAAATGATCGTAGATCTACGGGTGCTCTGGAGTAATCGCAAAGCTCTAAGTGTATCGTAAGAAGAGAGAGTTATGAGGTCACCTACAGGACAACCGGCAGATTACAACTTTATTCAAGTGCATTGTGACAACACTAAGCCTATAAGTTTTTTTTATTTTTATTTTTTTATAAGGGCAGGTAACAAACAAAAAAAAATACAAATGCACATTTGAATTAAATGACAGCAAAAATAAAAAGAGAAAAACAGAATAAAATAAGTAATGTATAAAATATACTTGGTAAAATATAAGACTGGGAAAAATAAAGATAAACTCAAAAAAATATGTCAATGACTTGCTGACATGCACGAAAACCAGCCATGTACTGGACATTCCTCTGCAGTGCCCCCTTCCTTTTTGTCAGGCTTGCAAAATCCTGCCATTTTTTGCAGACCTCTTTACCCGATCTTTTAACTAATAATTTAACTTTTAACTTTTAATTTGGTAGCAATGTCCTCCCAGATGTTTTGTTTCTCTTCGTTTGTACGATGCCGTTTAAATCTGTTGGAAATAATATCTTTTCCCGCTCCACCTCCTCTAGAAGGATATTGATTTCGTCTTTTTGAAAGGTATCTTTTTTTCTTTTTTTTCAGCCATTTTGTCAGTGCCTCAGCCTGTAGGTAGCCCAAAGATGCGTTTTGATTGCTAATCCACATCAGATGACAATTATTAGGTGAACCGTTCAGAGAAAAACCATTCCATATAAGGTTATATTTCAGGACTTTGCAAATGGACAGCGACTCTTAAGTAGCATTTATAGCGCGTTCTCGCGCGTTTATCTTATGTACATTTTTGGGGAAACGCACGTTGAATTGCTGCGAGTGATCGTAACTTTGCCCGTAAAAACGCACTCTTTATAGCTAAGATACATCGTTATTGGGAAACCCCGGCCCAGATCTTTCAACATAGAAAACATTTGGCTCATCATAAAGAGGAAGATGCGACAAAGAAGACCATAGATAGTTGAGCAACTAGACGCCTGTATTAGACAAGAATGGTACAACATTCCTAATCCTAAACTTGAGCAACTTCTCTCCCCAATCCCCAGATGTTTGCAGACTGTTATAAAAGGAAAAGGGGCATGCCACAGAGTGGTAAACATGGCCATGTCCAAACTTTTTTGAGATGTGTTGATGCCATACAATTTAAAATCAACTTATTTTCCCCTTTAAATTATACATTTTCTGTTTAAACATTTGATGTCATCTATGTTGTATACTTCCACATCATTTTATAGTGTTTTTATTCACAGTTTGAACAGTGTCCAAACTTTTTGGGATTTGGGTTTGTACTTAAATAATCATTGGAAAGTCAGACATCCAACTTGATTATCACCAACTTCACTGAAAAATGTCATTTGATGTCATTTCCAGTATGCCAGTACTTTGTTGGTTCTTTTTAGGTGGATGTGGGAGTATTCAGAGTTCTGAGTTGTCTAGAAATGAATGCAGCATGACTTGAATATTTTGAGGTCAGAAGTGCGAAAAGATCCTGCTGCATTTGTGACTTACCAGCTGTTTCTGAGTGAATCACTTGAGCTGAACATGACTAAATTTTGAGCCAAACTAGGTTATAACCCAAACCAAACCTACTAACCATCAGCATTGTGTTTGAAACATGCATGGCGCGCTAGTCAAAGTAATTTTTCTTTTTCAAAGATGAACTGGAGCATTGGCCATGGCTCTTAAAACAGCAGGAATCTGTTGTGGCTTTTTATAGTGAACGTGACAGCTTGATATATTGTTTTTGTTTATTCATATAAACAGAACAGCAGAAAGATGCAGTCGTGACCTTAAAAATCACCACAGATGCATCCTCCCCTGCAATGCCGTGCATCAATAGATTGCTGCCTGACTTATCTAGCGGCCTCAGTAGGCACGCTCATTGCCTTTGTTATATGGATAGTTTTAGAACAGAGGCTTACGTTTCCCAGAGCCTCAACGTGCATTCTGTGGTTCGAAGCCAATATAAGATTTAGTTTAAGCTTTTGCAGGGCGGTGACATTAAAGGGAATTGGAAGTTTTTACAAAACTGTGTCAGCATCAGTTATGGTCAATCAGATATGTACTGTGGGGCTGCAAAATTCTCTGCAGCTGTACTCTCTTTAGAATTAAATCTGGGACTTAAGAAAATGTCATTATGTATTGAATCTCCTGTTCATCTAGCATTAGGTCTGGGCTACAATGCAGCTTATATACTGTACAAACAGTACCTAGGAGGAGACTATCTGACTGCCCCAGTAAGCAGTGTTTATGGTGCGATATGAAATAGATTCAGACTTTTTTTTTTAAATTTAATTTAAATGTTTATTAAATACCTGAATTTTAATTCGATTTGAATTGAAGTGTAATGGTCACCAGCTCTGTCCCCTCCTCCGCACTACATTTCCCATCATCCTCCCTGGCTTGCACTTGCGCACACACTCCACAATCTGGCTACCCACCTACAGAGGCTGTTCCTGAACCGCCGGCACCGTCCTTGCCTCCTGAGCTGCCAGCCTCGCCCTGGTCCCCTGAACTTCCGTCTTCTCTCTGGTCCCCTGGACTGCCGGCTTCGCCCTGGACTCCCGAAATTGCAAATCTGCCCTGGAGTCTACTGCTCCTGCTTACTCTCTTGTCTAGGATGTCACCCAGTTTTCTCCAAGGGGGTTATGTGTTCCATATGTGTTTCTTACCTTCAGACTTACCAGCATCAACTTGAGGGAGAACTCTCTCTCTCTCTCTCTCTCTCTCTCTCTCTCTCTCTCTCTCTCTCTCTCTCTCTCTCTCTCTCTCTCTCTCTCTCTCTCTCTCTCTCTCTCTCTCTCTCTCTCTCTCTCCTCAGCATCTGCAATGACAGTAAAACAATGACCATTTCATCTTTCTACTGAACTTTGCAATTTACTATTGTATCGCCTGCATCTGTTTACCTTGCATTGCTAGGAACACAATGGAACACCATTCTGAAATGTGGGTGATGCTCAAACCACTCTTGCACCAGTGCTGAAAGGTGGGATTGGAAATTACACAATTTTGCTCCTGATCACCCTGCGTAAAGTAAAACGATAAAGTGGATTCCATAAAGTGGATTTCATTGAGGGTGTTAAATTAGTTTAGAAGCCTTTCTGTGTTGTGCGGCCCCAAGACTGCATTATGTGCCACACAACCAGTGGACTGCAGAACTTTACAAGTTTATACATTTATAAGTTATTGCAGCACTCGGGACAATGTTTATAATGGGCTGAACTCTCTGTCCAGATTCCCTCAAGGAAAGACCATAATTAATGACAGTCAATTAGGAAGACTTTGATTTAATTTGAAACCCATTTGGGTCTCCTCCTTCCTCTTACACCTTACTCTCCCCTTCCCCTCTGTCTATGTCTCATATTTTCTTCTCTTTACACTAATACCATTGCCTTACACTTTACTATCTCTTCTCCTTATACTTCCCCCATCCTCAGCTCTTTTTGCTTCTCCTAAATCCTCAACTTGTCTTGCTCCATCTCCTCTACCTATACCATCTATACCTTCTATACCCTCTCATCTCTTTCTACCACTTCCACTGCTCCTCTCCATCTCAATATGACCCTTCCTATATCCCCCCAAAGCCTCACACTTATACACCTCTTCCTTGTCTCATTTTTCTTTTTTCTGTTGTGGTTTTCCTTTTTATAGTAATATATTTGTAATTTTTCATAGCTGTGTAAACAATTAGGAAATTAGCATTTCATTTGTTGTGTATATTACGAACTCAGCAGATATTTATTTGGGGCTAATTGAGAACATTTCAAATGCAACTGAGAATTTAACAAAATAACAGAGTTTTGTTTGTTGTGTTTGGAGAAATGCTGCACAAATGATTGTAATTTTGTAAAAAAAACAACTTAAATAATTGCATTTGTTTGGTTGGCTGTATGCACTAATGACTAACTATTTCTTTTACCATTTTGTGCACACTGCTTTGAAAAAGTTGCATGTGATTTGTAATTTGCATGACTATCAGATAACTTTTTTCGAGAGCAGTGACCTGAGTTCAGAGAAATGTGTCAAATTGATTGAGAAAAACTGTAATAAATGAACTTTGGTAGACCAGGATGGGCGAACACTTAATTTCACAGAATGTATTACCTTGAATTACAAATCAGCAAAGTTCTCTACCTTTCATTAAAATTCTGTTTCAACTTCCTGCCCATCCATTCAAATAGCATTGTATCAGTCGGAGTGCTTTGATACAGAGTGTTTTGCTTCAAGTCAGACTGATAAAAAGCACTGTGCTGTTCCCTTAAGCTGTGTTAAATCAGCCAATCATATTAGAGCTTAGCAAAGTGATGAAGTGATTGCCAGTTTTGTGTGCAGCATGCATCGTATGTTTGCCATGCCTGTCTGAGGCTGAGACTATGTCCACCTTCCTCAAACAACATAAACAGTCCCAGAAGAACCTGTCCAGACAGCAGAGACACTCAGTACATGATCTTTAAAGCCCCACGGGAATCATTCTACCGCAACCAGATGTCTGTCTCTTTATTTCTTAAGAACTACTGAGCTTGCTCTCTTTACACAAATCCCTCCAGTATACCCCGCAAGGGAAGACTCAGAAACCAAGAAATACAGAGTGAGCAAGAACATCTCATTTTTCTCTTGTACTTTCCAAGCAGTAAATTCTTATAAAAAAAAAATGTCCTACCGAGCTCCTACAAAATAATGGTTGCAGGGGAGAAAGTTACAGAGCAAGATCCAATTATAAAGGGGCGGTGAACAACCCCAGCCATGACACACAGTGAACAGCAGATAGGGAGGAGGAGCAGGAACCTCAAGCAGGTGTTGAGACTCCGCTTTGACTGAGGGCGAACAGATTGCCTCCATCCTGCCAGCACTCATCTGCATGGTAATATCGGCTGCCCCCTGCTAACCAGACAAAATGATAAGACCTTCTGCCACAAGCAGTCCTGAGTAGTGTGTAAAGAAATGCATCACATAGCTCTGATGGTTGCTTATGGAAATAAAACACTTATAGGCAGTTGCTTGATAGGCATCTTAGTAACAAACTTGGGTAGCCTCTGATCTCCCAAACTGTTTGACAAGAATGTGCTGTTTATGTTAACGTACATGTTAGTTCAAGAGCAAACACACTTTATCAAAAAAGTGATTGGCTGCTTTAACTTAAGGCACTCATATACTGTACTTCTAGAGCAGTGGTTCACAACCACGTTCCTGGAGGCCCACCAACAGTGCACATTATGCATGTCTCCTCAATCAAACACATTTACATTTATGCATTTGGCAGACACTTTTATCCAAAGCGACATAAATTGCATTCAATGTACACATTATTTACATTATTGTTAGTTCTTGCTTTCCCTGGGAATCGAACCCATGACCTTGGTGTTGCTAGCGCCACGCTCTACTGGTTGAGCTACAGGAAAGCCACATGATATGGGTGTGTCAGACAAAAAAGAAATGCAAAATCTGCACTGTTGGTGGGCCTCCATGAACGTGGTTGAGAACCATTGTTCTAGAGAAATTGAAGAATAAATTGGTGTGATGTAATTTTGAACAAAATAAATCAATGTTTTGATCTTGCCGAAAGTTCATTCCAACTGGTAAACACCTTCAAATTACCATTGGTTTATGACGATTAAATTGACACGTTTGAACTTTAGATGGATTGAAAATATACCAACATCCAACTTATTTTTACACGTAAGTGAAGAGTTAAAAATAACTTTTAGTATATATCGGGGCCTTAAATGTGGTACTTCCAGTCCTAAAGCCATGTGTGTTATGATTTCTGTGGGCCACCCCCCTTACATCTCACATATGCAGCATGTTTACATCAAACCTGCAAACAAGTAACTTGGTCATGGTTAAGACAAAAGCGAGGACTAGAAGTACAGTTTGTTCAGTGAGTTATACTATTGTGGATTAGGTTCCGCTTTTGGCTTCAGAACTGCCTTTATTTTTCATGGCTTAGATTCAACAATGTGCTGGAAAGATTCTTCAGCGATTTTGGTCCATATTGACATGATAGCATAACACAGTTACTGCAAATTTGTCAGCTGCACATCCATGGTGAGAATCTCCAGTTCCGCCACATCCCAAAGTTGGCCTATTGGATTGACTGTAAAGACGATTTAAGAAATCAGCTTGAGATCATTTAAGCTTTGTGAAATCGTGTATTATCTTGCTTGAAGTAGCCATCAGAAGATGGGTACACTGTAGTCATCAAGGGATGGATATGGTCAGCAATAATACTCAGGTAGGCTGTGATGTTTAAACGATGCTAAATTGGAACTAAGGAGCAAAATGTGCGCCAAGAGAATATCCCGATACTATTACATCAACAGCAGCATCCTGAACCATTGATTACCATTGACCAAATTCTGACCCTATCATCTGAATATTTGCCCAGACTTATCAGACCAGGCAAAACATTTCCAGTCTTCTATTGTCCATTTCTGGAGAACAGGAGTGACAACTGGTGTCTTCTGCTGCTGTAGCCCATCTGATTCAAGGTTTGACGTGTTGTGCGTCCATGGGATGCTCTTCTGCATACCTCGGTGGTAACAAGTGTTTTTTTGTTTGCTTCTTTTCAATGTTACTGTAGCAGTTCTATCATTCTGGCTATTTTCCTCTGACCTCTGGCATAACGTTATTTTCGCCCACAGAAGCGCTCACTGGATTTCCTTTTTTTCCCTCGCCATTCTCTGTAACCCTAGAGATGGTTATGAGAGAAAATCCCAGTAGATCAGCAGTTTCTGAAATACTCAGACCAGACCGTTTTACAGCATAATTCATGCTATGTACAAAGCCACTTTAATCATATCATTCCCAATTCTGATGCTCAGTTTGACCATGTCTACGTAATAATAATAATAATAATAATAATAATAATAATAATAATAATAATAATAATAATAACAATAGATTTTATCTATAGCGCACTTTTCATTCCAAAGAATCTCAAAGTGCAACAATGGGAAAGGGAAAAAAAGAAAAAAAGATTGTCAAGTAAAAATATAGAATAATACAAACAATCAACCAACACATAACAGTTAAAAGCTTTTCTGAACAGAAAAAAAAGATGTCTAAAGGCATTAAGTTGCTGCCATGTGATTGGGTGATTCGATATTTGCGTTAACCAGCAGTAACCTAATCGATTGGCTACTGAGTGTAAGGGCAAATTCCAGTCATAAGTAAGCAACCCTATGCCCTACTCATTCAGAAGGGCATTACACTTGTGTGTAATAATGAATCTGTTTGGAACACACTAATGCAGAGTTCACATTACCCGATTTTAGTCTTGATTTTTATGCGCCAAAAGGTTGTGGGAAATCGCTGACAAATGCCCGAAATGCATGTGAGTGACAATCACTCAGTGTGCATGATCAAAGAAGCGATCAGAGCGAATCACAGATGAGTCTCCGATGCCTGTGAGATATTTGGTATGCTAAATATCTGGACCTGTGGGCTATTCAAAATCCTGCTGTGTGAAATGTGTTCTGACTGAAAATTATATATGGGATGACCTACAGCCAATGAGAGAGCAAGACAGAGGGCAGCGGGAAGTTCAGGGAGGAGTAATATGCCAGAATATCTGTATTTTAATAGATATATACAGTTATATCAAACAGGGGGAAAAAAGCACAAAGATTTGCTTGACCAGCTGCAACAGCAGCACATTGCAAAAAGATTTATTTACCTCCATCTCTCTTTGCAGAACATAATCATTTCTCCCTGTGTCACCCTAACCATTTCCTCCACCATAATCTTTTTTTCTTCTTCTCCTTTTCGCTGCAAATCAGCGCACAGGCGATTTGAATCACAAGCTTTCTGCAGTCTTCTATTTTTAATAACAATTCCAGTCTCGCACGAGAACTCCAGTTTGACGCACGTGTGATCTCACGTTGTTTACTTGTCACTTCTCGCGTGTGTTTAGGTTTGCGGACTGGACAGAGTAGACGCCAATTTTTCCTCTTAACTGTCATGCAATGTGAAACCCCCTGTCACTGATCGATTGTGCAGTGTGAACACAGCAGTGACTGAATGATACCCCAGATAGTCATGTAGTGTGAAAAGATCCGACGAGTTGTGCAGTCGTGCAGTCTGAACTACCTATCCGACTACCTACCATAAGGGAGCAATAAAAGACCATGCAATTTCCTCATCAGCTTCACCTTGAAGTTTACCACAATAAAGCTAGTCTGTGAAAATAGGAATATCTTATTGTTGCTGTTGATGTGGTATATGCAAATACATGTTTTTTATGCTTTATGTGTGTGTTCCTGATCTGCTTTTAACTTTATAATTTATTAAATACTTAATAAAATGTCCTCTGTGAAGTGTTGCAGTTGTTCACTTTCATTTGAAACACCCCTACAAATGCTGTCCCCTTCCCGAAGTGCCCTTCAAGGGTGCAAAAACGCTGTTTGGAAGTATTCCCAAAAATTTAACTGGATAGCAAATTCTGGAAAAAGATTTCCACACTACTTGTTTTAATTAATTTAAATTAACCAAAAATTACAGTAGGAAGTGCCTTATAATACGTGGTTTAAATCGAATCAGTTGCAATCTTCTTATAATAACATTTACCACATTTTTTGTCATCACACATCTAGGAGCACAACATGTATTTTTTATCAAATGTTTAAGATAAACATGTAAAGAACTATATATTTTCATATTCTTGTGATAGGTGCTCTTTTACTGGGGGAAAAATGACTGATTATGACCCTGTTTGATTTATTCATTGGCAAAACAGCTAAGTTATTGTCATAGAGACAGAAATATATTTGGAATCAGTGTAATGCAGTGCAAATAACTGATAAGAAATTCTTAATTTACCAACCTGTTGTTGGAGCAGCTAAAAGTTAATTTGGGACACTATATCCACAGTAGCCCTTAAAGACTGTTATTGCAGAACAAGAACACAGATAAAATCAGTACTAAAAATGTATTGGTTCTTCGGTTGGCTTGGTTGAGATTGTTTATCTATTTATCTGTTATCCTTTTTTTTCAGTTCACAGCAATTTAATGAGTGTAGAACAATCCCAGACAATTTGGCTTTTATTTGCTGTTTATTCTTAAAGTGAAATAATGTGTAGTAGACTACTTTTAAAGGGGTGATGAAATGAGAAATCAACTTTCCCTTGAGCCTTTTATATATATAACTCACCTAAAGGATTATTAGGAACACCATACTAATACTGTGTTTGACCCCCTTTCACCTTCAGAACTGCCTTAATTCTATGTGGCATTGATTCAACAAGTTGGCTGAAAGCATTCTTTAGAAATGTTGGCCCATATTGATTGGATAGCATCTTACTATGTAGCCTTCACATCCAGGGCATGAAGCTTCCGTTCCACCACATCTGAATTTGAAATTATTCGAGCTTTGTGACATGGTGCATTATCCTGCTGGAATAGCGATCAGAGGATGGGTACATGGTGGTCATAAGGGGATGGATATGGTTAGAAACAATGCTCAGGTAGGCCATGGCATTTAAATGATGACCAATTGGCACTAAGGGGTCTAAAGTGTTCCAAGAAAACATCCCCACACCATTACACCACCACCACCAGACTGCACAGTGCTAACAAGGCATGATGGATCCATGCTCTCATTCTGTTTACACCATATTCTGACTCTACCATGTTAATGTCTCAACAGAAATTGAGACTCATCAGACCAGGCAACATTTTTCCAGCCTTCAACTGTCCAATTTTGGTGAGCTTGTGCAAATTGTTAGCCTGACAAGCCAGACCCACATCAAGATGTTTGGTCCTACAGTGTGAGTATATAGATTAGATTTGCTTCCGCTAGTGTGCGTCTAGATTTCTAGGCTAGCAATTTGTAGGCTCTTTTTCCGATTTGTAGTGGAGATGAGTGGTACCGATGGGGTTTTCTGTTTTTTTTTTAGCCCATCCGTCTCAAGGTTGTGCTTGTTGTGGCTTCACAAATGCTTTGCTGTACACCTCGGTTGAAATGAGTGGTTATTTTAGTCAAAGTTGCTCTTCTATCCGCTTGAATCAGTCAGCCCATTCTCCTCTGACCTCTAGCATCAACAAGGCATTTTCGCCCACAGGACTGCCGCATACTGGATGTTTTTCCCTTTTCACACAATTCTTTGTAAACCCTTGAAATGGTTGTGCATGAAAGTAAAAAAAGCAGATTGTGAAATACTCATATATATATATATATAAAGTTCATGGTAATATAAGAATACCCTGTAAGTTTCAGAGCTGAAGACTTCCTTGTTAGTCAAAGAAAAGCTTTTATTGACACCTTATTTGTTGCTTCATCGCAATTTGGGATCAGACTCGTATATGTATAGGGCAGAACTTGCAAAGCCCAATGTCCCAGGGCTATACGTTTTTCATGATGGCTACCAAAACGTGAGCACGTCAACAGGTCGGCAGGTGATTCTTAAAAAGTGAAATAACATTAATTTCTTGATCTGCGAAGTTCACTGTCTTGACTTGACATTTGAAGAGTGTGCGTGTGCGCAGTTCGCGCTTATATCCACCAATCGGGCAGGCCAAGTAATAACAAATGTATCAATCGCAGGTGGATGAGAGATAAATCATGTTGTTTGTTTGATAAATACATTTTGAGAGCTCTGTTAGAGCATTATTCCGGTCACCACTTTCAAAACAATCCCTGCGTGAACTGACAAGGGAGTTGAAGCTCGTTAAAAATGCAAATCTTCTCCAATCCTAGCTGTGGACATTTACTGTCTTCAGTGTGGCACGCCCATCAAAACCCAGCCTTCAGGAGCATCAAAATCAGTGTAGAAAATAGCCTATTACTTATTAGTTATTATGCTTTTGAATGTAAAACCACACGAACATCATTAGTTGACATCAACTCAGGCAACAGCAAAAAAAATAAAACAAACCAGTTCATGACACCTTTAACAAATGACACCTTTAACACCTTTAACAAAATCAAAATATGATCTGCTCACTTACCAATTAGTAATATTGCTAATGTTGTTCAAATGTCATATTTGCTAACTCATCAGAGTGCAAATACCTGCCATACATCAATAATTAGGCTGTGCTGATGATTTTTGGTCTAGAATCAGCATAACACAATGCAGAGTATAAATCATACTTCTGCCTAAAAAAATAATAAATAAAAAAACCCAATCAGTTCTCAGGTTCTTACCTGGAATCTTTTTTCTGCTTGTCTTGGACAGTTGCTGTGCCGGAGGGTTGAGGGGAAGATGATGTGACTCAGGGAGATTTCTGCCTGGTTGCTCTTTGCAGGCTGCGTGAAGGGGAAGGTAACCTGCAGGTGGGCTGAGGCTTGAAGGAATTTTCTTACACATGGAGGAAATAGAGCAAAATGGTTTCTGTGTCACAGTGAACAAATAGCACCCTCAATCAGAAAGCACATGACCTGTCACACACGCTGAACTTGAACACACACATACACACACCCAATGCGTCTGTACTTGTGACATAAAACCCCTTCTTAGCCCTGCGGCTGAAGCTACAATGATACTCTTGACATTTCATGCCCAGCAATGGCCTCACCCATAAGCAGCATTAATATAGCCTGTGTCGTTTTTTTTTTTTTTTTTTTTTTTTTCTGCCAAAGGTTTTCTCTCAGAATTAACGCAATTAACTTCTTATTTTTTATTCAGTGGCAGTAACAAGCTTCCATAATTGAACTCTCTCTCTCTCTCTCTCTCTCTCTCTCTCTCTCTCTCTCTCTCTCTCTCAAAAGATAGATGGATGGATGGATGGATGGATGGATGGATGGATGGATGGATAGATAGATAGATAGATAGATAGATAGATAGATAGATAGATAGATAGATAGATAGATAGATAGATAGATAGATAGATAGATAGATAGATAGATCGATAGATAGATAGATAGATAGATAGACAGACTATATTGCCAAACGCCCAAATACATTTTGCAATATAGTGTGTGTGTGTGTGTGTGTGTGTGTGTGTGTGTGTGTGTGTGTGTGTGTGTGTGTGTGTGTGTGTGTGTGTGTGTGTGTGTGTGTGTGTGTGTGTGTGTGTGAGCCTGTTTATGTGGTTTATGAGGACACAAATTTGAATAACTACATGGGTATTACACTGGTATTACATTATAAATGTGGTTTATGAGGACATATCAAATGTCCTCATAATTCAAATGGCCTTAAAAACATACTAAAGATGTTTTTTTGAAAAAGTAAAAATGCAGAATGTTTCCTGTGATGGGTAGGTTTAGGGGCAGGGGCAGTGTAAGGGGATAGAAAATGTGGTTTGTCCAGTATAAAAACCATTACGCCTATGGAGAGTCCCTGCAAACCACATAAACCAACATGTGTGTGTGTGTGTGTGTGTGTGTGTGTGTCTGTCTGTGTCTGATTAAGTTTATGTATTCAGTCATTGTTCAATGGTATACTAAAAATCCATGTGAAAAATTACTTCTCATTGTTCTCAGGTCAAATATTTATATGAAATTAAAATGCGATTAATTTAGATTAATTAATTACAAAGCCTCTAATTAATTAGATGAACCTTTTTGGTAACACTTTATTTTGATAGTCCACTTTAGACATTCTACTAACTATAAGTAACTTTGCAACTACATGTCAACTAACTGTCATCAGAGTATTAGTAGACTGTCTGATTAATATTTACTGAAACTTTATTTTATTGGACCCCCAACAGACATTCTACTGAATATAAGTAAATTGGCAACTACAATTCAACTTATTCTACTAACCCGAACCCAAACACCTAACCGTAACCTACCAGTCTACTGACAGTCTACTAATACTCTAATGAGAGTTAGCTGACATTTAGTATATATATATATATATATATATATATATATATATATATATATATATATATACTGCATATGGGTTTGGAATAAAATGAGGGTGAAAAAGAAAATGACACAGGAAACCTTGAGCAATATATTTTTACAGGATGAGCATCCGTAACACATGCAGAAATCCTCATCTCACACTGTGTACTTTTTTGTTCTATTCATGCTGCATAAAATTACAGCTAGTTACACTCCATCAGAGTCATTAGCATCCTCTCTCTGTCTTTCTAAAAACAGAAGATTGTACTGTGCAGACGCATAGCATGATTACAAGAGAGACAGTCTCGGGAGAACAGAAGCTTAAATCAGCAGCGTGAAAGCGTCCCTTAGGAGCTCCACCAAAGGTGTTTCATTCCCTCTGATGATGTGACAAGGTATGGCAAAATAGAGTGCAGGTCACGCGTGTGTGAGCACATGCACATGGGTATTGCGTAGAGGATATCTCACATCTGTTTTTGGATGAAGGGGGTAAAAAAGTTTTTTTTTTTTTTTTATTAACATATTAGTCATTAAAAAAAAAAACATGGTCTCAAGGGAAATCAAACAGTTACGCATTCTTTCTCTTCTAGCGTTTCACAACTAGGACTGTCTGCTGTCTAATTTGTCTGTTGCATCAATTACTGTTGGTTGGGTCCTGACAACTGACAGATTTCCATCAGGAGACACCTGAGAGATATGTATCAGTATATTTGTACTTTCTAGAGAGCTGATAATTAAAATGAGAATAGTGTATTTTACCGTTCAGTGCAAACGTTGACAGCATAGTAAACTACTACTGACATTTGACAAAACTTTAGTCCATATCAGTAGACAAATTCACATCCGATCAATCATTTGAAATCAAGTTCAGCTCATTACATTTTATAATAATGACAGGATTTTAAGCTAAACTATAAACGATAAACATGGCCTTGCATTGGCAGACCGGAATCCTCATAATGGCTTTTCAGAGTGAATTAAAGTAAGTGCTAATTCAGCTAAACAAGAGCTTGATTATGAGATGATCAGCAAGGGGGGCTTTTTATTTTGCTGGGCGGATGCTGATGGGCTGGTTAATGCTGAGTGGAAGCATTTACACCAACAATAAATGGCAATAAAATAGCACAAATAAGAAGATTTCATAGCCATTTTGAAATTCACCCTTTAAAGAAAGCATATACTGTAACATGTTTTGCCTTCCTTCAAATGAATGGCTCTAAAAGTCCTGGACTGAATAATCCATAGCAATATAGTGTTCAGTGCAACAGCTCCCCCATCTTAACAGACCTATTGCACGCATGCTGTGCTTCGAAATAAATTGATCCAGCACATAAAACCATTTTAATGCTATGTTCTACTTGCCATGTAGTTATTCTTAGTGCAGGGAAACAACCGGTCGTTATTTTATGGAGCGTGCTGACGACACAAAGAATAGTGAATTGCCAAGACAATCAACTGAGTGAACAAGTCAAATACCTGTCAAACACTTTTCAAGCGTGCACAAATGGTTTTAATGAACACATCATTTATGGTGGATCATTTACAATTCAGAGACTGTTCCACAAGGACCTCGGTATGAAATTACTTTGAACTGTGGCGTCAAAGGAACACAGTTCAAACACTGCTGCAGACACCCCTTTGGGGTGAGAGGGGGCAAACCTGAATTGCAGTTACATCAGTGTCTCACATTTGGTATACCAGGACTCAAAACTGATTTATGGTTATACTGAAAGAACAAAAAATATTGGTGTGGAAACAATGTGTGTGTGGTTCTGGTATACCCAACGCTATTGGGAAAAAATTGTCCGATGATGAAAATTGCTTATAAATCATACTATGTTTTTTTTTTGTTTTTTTGTTTTTTTGAAAATGTAAAAATGCAAAAAAATCAGTTTTGTATCATGGTATAAAAATAACAACGTCAAAAAAAATAAAATAAAATAATAATAATAAATAAATAACAACGTCAATGGAATGTCCCCATTAATCATGAAAATCTAACGTGTTTGTGTGTGTGTGTGGTCCTGGTAAACCCTATGTTATGGGTATAAAAGTATAAAATGTACCCACAAGGATGGTAATATCCAAAATTCTTCTCCTTATGGGAACATATTTTGGTCCCCATTAAAAAGGCTTTTACTAAGTCCTACCTACCTACATATGAATGCAGAAAGTATTCTATGATGGTTTGATGGTTATGTTTAGGAGTAGGGTCAGGGTTAGGGGACAGAATACATATATATAATATTATGTCTATGGAAATTCCCCATGTTAAACAAGACAACACAATGTGTGTGTGTGTGTGTGTGTGTGTGTGTGTGTGTGTGTGTGTGTGTGTGTGTGTGTGTGTGTGTCCTTGTCCTTGCTTATATTACATTGTGGGGACCAGCCAGTGGTCCCTACTTTTCAAAAAGCTTATAAATCATACAGGATGATGTTTTTTTTTTTTTTTTTATGTAAAAATGCAGAATGTTTCCTGTGATGGGTCGGTTTAGGGGCAGGGGCAGTGAAGGGGAAAGAATGTACAGTTTGTACTGTATAAAAACCATTACATCTATGGAGAGTCTGCACAAAGAAAGATAGTGAACCAGACGTGTGCGTGTGTGTGTGCGTGCGTGTGTGTGTGTGTGTGTATTAGTTAGATAGAGTATTAGATAGATAGATAGATAGATAGATAGATAGATAGATAGATAGATAGATAGATAGATAGATAGATAGATAGATAGATAGATAGATAGATAGATTGATTGATTGATTGATTGATTGATTGATTGATTGATTGATAGATTGATAGATAGATAGATAGATAGATAGATAGATAGATAGATAGATAGATAGATAGATAGATAGATAGATAGATAGATAGATAGATAGATAGATAGATTAAATTGCAGAATTAACATTAAAACAGACAACTTCCACATTATTACAAATTACAACATGCTTCATAATAAAAGTCATAATAAAAGCCCTAAAATAAAATAAAAAATACAAAACACATTAAGAGCCCTTTAATTAAATTATCAATTACTGATATGAATGGCTTCTGGTACAAAAGTAAACTTACAATATATTGATTATTCAAACACTTAATAATTCTAAGCTGTCTACAGGAAGGCACTATCTCAAATCAATATCTTCTCAAAATCTCTTGTACATGTACAAGGGGTGTATGTCAATAATAATAATACTTCAAGCTTTCCTTCTCAGTTGTTGCTCATAAAATTCAGTTACGCTCTGCAATGGCACAATGTGTGTGTGTGTGTGTGTGTGTGTGTGTGTGTGTGTGTGTGTGTGTGTGTGTGTGTGTGTGTGTGTGTGTGTGTGTGTGAGTGTGTGTGTGTGAGTGTGTGTGTGTGTGTGTGTGGTCGCAAAAATATATTTGAAAAAAAATAGAAAAACTGCAGAAACCGCTGTCCATGGTGCTGAATCACCATAAACTGTTCAACAAACTTAAGTGGTTTGTGAAGAGTATTTATGTTTATAGAAGCAGTCAGGCCTGTATTCACAAATTTGCTTGTAGTGAAACTGTTAATTGGCATATTTTTGAGTGTTTTAAATTACGACAGAAAGAACGCAAGAGTAGCATCGATATCGACAGCTGAAATGTCAAGCTATATGTAATGAGCGAACTCTTGACGCAGAGGTAAATGCAGCGTTGACACTTTTATTGGTATGATCGTAAGTAATCGATGTCCTGTTTCACACAACATGAGTGTGGAAGCAGTATTTCAGCGACAGCACCTTAAACCTTTATAGCTTAATCAGCTGTAGCTCCATTCACTGATGGCTGTGCATTCCCTGCGTGGAACATTCCTGCACTCGGACCCCGTAAGGCTCAGTCTTAATCCCGACCATCTGCTGGATTTCTGTGGACGGGGCTGTGGGTTTTGTGTTGAACAGTAGTTATAAAGACAGTATCATCCATTTATGGCAAGCTGTATTAGCATTTGTTCTTTTTCTAGTTACATTTAATTAGTTAACTAAATTAGTAAACAAGCTATTTTCTCATTACATTTAGGCCAATTTATTTATTTATTTTTTATTTTTTTGCTACTGGTATTCAACGCTATCTCAGGACCAATTTGTTTGTATTTTACTAGGAGGCTAATTGTACAAATTCGTACGATTTGTCTAAACCCCAGGGTGGGGTTATGGTTAGGTCATTTGTACGAATCGCTGCAGAGCCAAATGGGCAATATTATCTGCCTGAAATACCAGAGACTACACATTTAGGACCACTGCAGTTTCAGCACCGCATTTTTAGGACCCTAGTTTTTTTGTTTTTGTGACAGCATCTAGCCAACTATACTCCAACAGAGGAGACCTGATTCAAACTTTTTTCAACTTATATTTCAACAAACAGCAGGCATGGCAATTTTAAGCTTAATTACTTTAATTAGTTTAAATATTTCAACAGGGTTACCAATGGGTAGATTTAGGGCTAGGGGTTAGTTAGGGCAACATATCAATTAAACTTAATCAATTAAACAACTAAATAGTCCTAGAAATGCAGCCTCCAGGAAATGCAGCCTCCGGGTCCGGGTAGTGCTCTAGCTCCCCAGTATCACTTGACAACGATTTAGCAAAAATCATACGAATTTGTATGAGTGAAGTCACAAAAATTCATACTAGTAGCTGTTTAGGCACTTTAAGTAACCGCCCTAAGTCTTACTAGAATGTATTCTACAACTATAGTCATTATTACAATAATTTTGCAAGAATTTTAATTTAAAGGTGCACTATGCAGCTTTTCCGTCTGCTAGAGGGTGCCTATTCAAAACAAAAGGCGTAGTTTGATGACGCGAAGTTTGAGCGCAGCATCTTGGGACATGTGGTCTTCACCTCAGTGGTAAATAGGACTCGGCCAGATATCATGTTCATGGATGCGGTTATGAACGTTACTGTAGTGTGAAGCAGAGCAGGACCAAGTGTTGTAGAGTTGAGCAAGGCCGCTGGTGCGATTGTTAATGAGATGAATGAAACACACCCCTCGCGAGCAGAGGGACTTTAATTATGAAGGGACTGGACACGGGAGCCGCTGATATTTCCGCTTTTCTGGTCACAAGTAGGAGGAAACACAGCCCTGTTTATCATATTAGATACATTTGAGTGTGTTGGAAATGATGTCATGACGTTACTCCGTGTGTTCGCTCAGCAGCTGCTGTGACACTTGTTCACACTGCTAAGATTAAAGCGCTTCTGCCAAATAAAACTGGAAACCGAGGGTAACGCAGATTTGACGGAATTTATGCTCAGACGTCCCGGGTCCTTGGTTAAAATAGCAATTTTCTCACAATTTACAAATAGTTGGAAACATTTGGGATTTTGTAAGTACTCAACTGAACAAAATATATAACACTGGCCTAGTGGTTTTTAGATATTTTACTGCAAAAATACTACATAGTGCACCTTTAACTATATCCATTCTGAGTCTGACTAATAATTATGAATGGCAAGTAAAAATCAAGTAGTATGCTAGTTTAAACAAAAACTAACAAACACACAAACAAACAAACAAACAAACAAAGAAATAAAAAAGTAAGATACATTTATAAAACTTTTTTTTCTAAGGACTAAACGCTAAAACAGCTTGCCATAAAGTTTTCCTTTACCTTTCCGCCGACTTCGAACCCTAAATCAACAGCACTTCTCACTGAGAGGCGCAGAGTGACACACGTATCAAGTATTGCGAGCGTCAGTCTGAGCCAATCCGTGATGACGTCCTGCGCTCTCTCTCCCAATCCAAACAGCAGGGCAGAGAGAACAGCCGTTATACGGATGATCCCAGGCAGAGGCTGGCGCAAAACTAGTTTGTTTAAACAGCTCGACCGTTATGATGAGGGATTTGCTCCGTCTTCCCGCTTCATGTGCCGTTAACTATACCTATCTTACATTTTTTTAGAATCCTATGTGTGTTCTATCGACTTATGGGAGACATTTCGAGTTTTTAATCCATCTTCAGTCGCGTGTGGAGAGCGTACGCTGCCTGAGGAGAAGACACTTTTGATACCTTTTGGATGGAGTGTTGGCGCGGATAGCAGTCGGTCAGTGACTGTGTGGATTAAGCTGGGGGGAAGTACTTGTAAAGGTGCGGTGGTGAGAAGGTCTCCCTGCTGAGATTTGATTTGACTTCCCGGGTTTAATGCGGACGAAAGCTCGCGCTCGAGCGAGGTGCGTCGACGGGCGGGAGGAGAATGGCACGAGCTTCCGCGCTTCTGAGGAAAAAACAAGTACTTGGCTTCCTTGAGGGGCGTTGGGCACATTGCGCAGGAATTTGACTGTCCCCCAGTACGTTTTTTTGGAGATATCAATCCGTTACTTCGAAAGGGGGGAAAAATCCCAGTGGATTTTAGTGGTTTTGGATATGGGCTTTGGGGTGTTGGATGCCTTCATATCAAGCGCACCTTTGAATTTAGTGTGAATCCAGTGGAGCACAACATCGGAAAATATGACAAGTGAGAAGATTTGGTTCCTCTGACCCTCGGTACTTCAAGCAGGACTGGCGTTCCTTCAGCTAGGTAAACTTTTCTGTCTGAATATTGAATGATTTGTCACATTGAACTGTCCCTTCTCGACCTTCTTAAAGAATCGGTGCCGAGAGTACGAATCTCTTTCCAGAGAGTGTCTATATGTCTTTGGCATATCGGGCTTTGGTTTTTAGGCAAGGTCAGTATCTTCAGGAGTAGCCTATAGAATATATTATTTTGCATTCAAAAATGAGAAACAACTAGCTGAGACGGTTTATTGTAGCTTATTGCATCTGCTCTTTGCGTTAAATATATCAGGGATTTGGTCTGAGTGCTTGTATAGTTCAGATAATGGGATGGATGGGTTCGTGTGTGTGTGTGTGTGTGTGTGTGTGTGTGTTGGGCGGTGGAGGGGGTTATGTTGAAAGACTAGATCAAAATCAATTATTTTATATGCATCCACATCCGTAATCTGCTCTATTCTAAGTAATGGTGACATGAAGAGTGATATTCTCTGTCATATATATATATATATATATATATATATATATATATATATATATATATATATATATATATATATATATATATATATGTGTGTGTGTGTGTGTGTGTGTGTGTGTCTTCAACATTGGCACATATCCAGTCGATGATATGGGATATGGAAGGCACTTGGTTATAACTATAATTGATTAATTAATTAATTAAATGTAATTTTAGTTTGCTATAATAATATTTTCATTTACTGGAGAAGGAGAACGACAAAATAAATAAATAAATGTTGTAATTTTACCTAACATTTATTTCTAATAGTTTGTTTGTGAATTAATAGATATGAGTTGTCTTCCTGATATATATATATATATATATATATATATATATATATATATATATATATATATATATATATATATATATATATTAAGTGCTGTAGACATTTAGAAGTCTTTGGATATATATTTAGATAATTGAGTTGTATATAGCTTTTTGTTTATCCTGAATACCTACAATGATATTGTATGGCTATTAAGAATACATTATTCTTTGCTATTTCAACATTATTGTCATTTGCTATACACCTAAAATATGTACAGCAATATGAACTGGTCTTCATCAGCTTCTGCTACAACAACAAAAAAAAAAGTTAAATGAACTTAAAAAATAATGTTGTGAATAAATCCTCGCATGCTTCATTTGTGATGCTCTTGAGCATTTAGAATGTTTTGAAGGTCACTTTGTTTGACAATTTCTTTATATAAACTATCAATGATGTATAATATATGTTCCAAGTATATATATATTTTTTTTTTAAATGCTGAATATGCCATATACAGATATCATTTATTTTAAATGAAGTCAAATTCCATCCGTTACAAAGAAAATTGTGTCATTTTGTCTTGAATTACTTGAAAAGAAATGTAATTACTAATATATATTGTTGTTTTTAAGTTCACAAAAACACCAATATATGAGATACATTGTTTGATTTGAAGCTGCTATATATTTTTGGCCACAATGTTTGAGCTTTCACACAGAGTAGATGGTTAACTGAACTGCAGCACCTCTTCCACTGGCTGGTGGTGCTATAATTCAATTTATGGCTCACACAGCAGCTCTGAGGGCCGAGCACATTGTCTTTCTGGGTAGGGATGTGGGATTTCTCTTGCTGACAACACAGTATATAAGGAAAGAGGATTTTACTTTATATTAGGGTATTCATATTACAGTACAGTAACAAACTACATATTTAATGTGTAATTGTTTTGTGGAGCTGCCTTCATCTTGAACTAAAGGTTGACTGTAGCCAATTATTTTAACATTTACTACAGTAATTGTAGCATTGTTTCTTATTCATTGCGTAACATTTAAATTAGCATGTTTTCCAGAACCACGGACAGTTCCTAAAATGCCTGTGTGATGTGTTGTTGAATGTGCTGCCAGGATGCCAAAAAAGTCCTTCAGACTTGTTTAATTACTCTTGCTGAGCTTAGACACATGATATGATGAGATGGAGCCAAGAAGCCAGCAAGAGCGCAATGATTCCCACAGCTTGCGTGATTGTTTGAGTAAGAAATGGGAAAAAAAATTGTTAATGCTCTAGTAAATCTGAGCTTTCCTTAAAATGGTGCAACTAGCAGGCCACAATCACAGCAGACCTGGTGAGTTGATTTATAGTCATACAGTAAGCTGTAAGCTGCCTGTTCCAAATACTGTAGATGTTACATGTGTGACTTTGCACGTTAATAATTAGACATGTTAACAGTGCTGAGAAGGTGAAACCTAATATGCCTCTGTTTGCAGATGTCTAGGGAAGCAGCCATGTCTCTGGTTTGTTCCTGTGCATTTCTTGCTTCGAATAGAAGCCTATAAATGGCATTAACCTGAAAACGTTGTATGTGTATGGTCGAGTGAAGGGTAATCCTATATTTCATTCTTTAGTTTTTATGGCTTTGGACTAAGGTTAAATCATCTCTCTGAGTCAATCATCCATGTTGTTTTCTGTGGCAGATTTGTACAGTATATCTGCTCTGATTGGTATAGAGTATTTACTGGCTTGGGTGGCCAGCTGTTGCTTGTCCTTTCCTTGAATTCGTTCAGTTAAAACAGATGAATTAAACACAAAAGATCTGGTGACTCAACTAGATGAATGTAAACATGTCAAAAAAAGATTAGATACTGAATAAGAGTTCAAATCCCAACATTTAGTGCACATTCTGACCTCATCTAACTTTTGAGATATGCCACTCAAGCAACATGTCCTCCAACCAATACGCCTATATAGGTTGTTTGTCACTTCCTTGAAATACGACCCATGGGAGCGTTTTCTAATGTTGCGCCCCTATTGATAATATTTTGATTCATGAAATATGACGCATAGGAGCATTTTCTAAAGTTGTGCTCCTGTTGAGCAGGTAACTTTAATTTTAAAGCACTTTTCCCTTTTATTTATTGTATAAAATTTCAGGTTTTGCATAGCTCAGTTGGTAAAGCATTGCACTATGCGATCATGTAATCGTGTGTTCGATCCCAGGGAAAACATGTTCTCATAAAGTGTGTATGCACTATAAATCACTGGGTCGGTTTAGGGATGGGGTGGGTGTAGATGTAAATTAAAATAAATGTTTTTGCTAAATGGAAATATGACAAATGGTAATAAAAAAAACAAAACATTGCATTAAAATGAACATGCATTTTATTGGTAACGACAGTCATACATCATTTCATGACATCAGACATAACAGTAACATAACACTGTCATTATTTGTACACCAGCTAGAGGGCGCATGACTTTAAAACGTAAATAAAGGTCGTAATAAGGTGCCTGAAAAACAACCTATAGAGTCGTATTTTTTTGGAGGACATTTTGCACTCAAGATATATAGTGCATTTGGATATTATTCACAGCGTTTCACTTCTTGCACATTTTGTGTTACAGACTTATTCCAAAATGGATACAATTCAATATTTTCCTCAAAATACAAACAACAAATAAAAAAAATAAAAAAATAATAATAAAAAAACAATACACCATAACAATGTGAAAGAAGTTTGTCTGAAATCAAATGTATATATATATATATATATATATATATATATATATATATATATATATATATATATATTAAAATCATATGTACATAAGTATTCACAGCCTTTGACATGACTCTCAAAAGTAAGATCTTGTGCATCCTGTTTCCACTGATCATCCTTGAGATATTTCTACTGTGTTAAATTCAGTTGATTGGATATTATTTGGAAAGGCACACACCTGTCTATATAAGGTACCACAGCTAATAGTGCATGTCAGAGCACAAACCAAGCCATGAAGTCCATAGAGTTGTCTGTTGATATCTGCATCACATTGTATCAAGGCACAGATCTGGGGAAGGTTACAGAAACATTTCTGCAGCTTTGAAGGTCCCAATGAGCACAGTGGCCTCCAACATCCATATGGAAGAAATTTGGAATCCCCAGGACTCTACCTAGAGCTGTATGTCCAGCCAAACTGAATGATTGGGGAAGAAAGGGCCTTAGTCAGGGAGGTGAACAAGAACCTGATGGACAGAGCTCCAGCGTTTCTCTGTGGAAAGAGGAGAACCTTCCAGAAGAACAACCATCTCTGCAGCACTCTAGCAATCAGGTCTGTATGGTAAAGTGGCCAGATGGAAGCCACTTCTCAGTAAAAGGCACATGCCAGATCACCTGGAGTTTGCCAAAAGGCCCCTGAAAGACTCTCAGACCATGAGAAACAAAATTCTCTGGTCTGATGAAACAAAGATTGACCTCTTTGGCCTGAATGGCAAGCATCATGTTTGGTGGAAACCAGGCACCACTCATCCATTGGCCATTACTATCCCTACAATGAAGCATGGTGGTGGCAGCGTCATGCTGTGGGGATGTTTTATAACTGGGAGACTAGTCTGGACCGAGGAAAGATGAATGCGGCAATGTAGAGAGACATGCTTGATGAAAACCTGCTCCAGAGAGATCTGGACCTCAGACTGGGGTGAAGGTTCATTTTCTAACAGGACAATGACCCTAATCACACAGCCAAGATAACAAATGAGTGGCTACAGGACAACTCTGTGAATGTCCTTGAGTGGCCCAGCCAGAGTCCAGTCTTGAACCTAACCGAACATCTCTGGGGAGATCTGAAAATGGCTGTGCACTGACGCTCCTGATGGAGCCTGAGAGGTCCTGCAGAAAAGAATGGGAGAAACTGCCCAAAATAGGTCAAACAAGATTTCAAACAAACTTATGTTACATTGTTATTGTGGGGTATTGTTTGTAGAATTCTGAGGAAAATTATGAATTTAATCCATTTTGTTATATAAAAAAATGGAAACAGTGAAGTACTGTGAATACTTTCCGGATGCACTGTGTGCCAATGCTTTTCTCAAAAAGTTACACCTCATATTCCCCAGGTTTTTCTTTTATTACAGGTCTGCAAAGGTTAAAACAATCCTGCAGTGTTTTTGCAGATGCTGTGAGACACCACCTGAATCTTCTGGAAGCTATTTTTGAGTCGCAGAGGACAGAGTCACTGGGATGTAAAAAGCTTTTGGGCAAGCGCTCAGGAAATATTTGGCGTGAGCCGTAAACAATTCCAGTCAAAACAGCCCGATTTTGAAGAAGCGTCAAAAGCACAACATAGCACACAGTGAGATCATGATCAGCACTAAACGTTCGGAGATGGGTAGAGAGAGCCTGGTTGTTGTCAGAGTGACAGGAGAGGCGGAGAGGTAAAATGGCAGAGGTTCGAGTGGGAGTCACTTTAGGGGGTGTTTGTCTGTGATAATGAGCTGTCACTGAGGCTCTGGTGCCTTGTTTTGATCTTGCCACCCTGCTGCTTTAAGCAAGAGAAAAGTGACAGCTGTGAATAGAAATAGATTCTGTGTACAAAGGCCAATGAGGCTATTATGCCATTAGTTATGTGTATGTGTTGGAGGTAAGAGAATTTCTTTTGTGTTCAGAGAAAAGGTGTGTTTCCTGTGTCTGCAGCACTGTCTTATACTGGACAGTGCTATATGTCTACTGAAAATTAAACAGAAAAAACTATTTAGCATTTGCCACTTCTACATTTGTGAGGAAACTGGGTCATATCGAAACTGGGATATTCGGGATGGGCATTCGATTACATTTTCTTAGCCGATTGTCGGGAGAATTATATATATATATATATATATATATATATATATATATATATATATATATATATATATATATATATATATATATATATATATATATATATATATAAATATATAGACTAATAATACAGCAAAGACTAATGATACAGCAAATAAAAAATAAAAAATATTCTAATTTGCCTGGAAACACTTACAACACGCGTGCTTGTCGCATGAAAAATAGGCATCGGTTCTCTATCATGCACTGCGTTCTGTGTCAACTTGCTGTAGGAGAGAAGAGCACAAGAAAGCTCAGTAGGTATCAGTGTATCGATTTGATACTGCTGGAAATTAGTATGGGAACCGTTTCAGATATGTCAGTATCAATATGTATCATGTTGATAAATAAAATGTTTGTACTACACTACATTACATTAATTAGTATGGTGGATTGGTTTAGTTGATATGTGTAATAATGCACATTATTCTTTATAAAGTCATCAAGTCTTTCATCAAGTCTTTATAAAATTAGCTTTGTTTTTGTTTTTATATATAGGGATGAAATGATCTTTGGGTATATTCTTGACAGATTTGCACACATATGTGTGTACTCAATTAACATTGACTTCCATTAAATATAGTGGAGTAGACCATAAAATGAGCATTGTGATCCAAAGCACTAATAGAGTCAGAAGATTACAGAAGTGTTAATATTCTGTGCAGTTTGTTGTTGTGGTGTCACTGAAAGCCTTTGGTGACTGAAGCTTCATCAGGCCTCTCTGATCTAGAAATAAATCATCAGCGTGCATTAGCTGTCATCTGCATTAGCATATCGCCACTACCTTCTGCTTTCCTCTGTATAGAGCAAAGCCTGTGTCATCCATAACAAGATTAATAGTTCTTAGCTAACCAAAGCTATCCCTTTAAAGTAGCCCATCCACACACACGCACGCATGCACACACACACACACACACACACACACACACACACACATATATATATATATATATATATATATATATATATATATATATATATATATATATATATATGTGTGTGTGTGCATGCGTTCGTGCGTGTGTGTGCATGGAAGGGCTACTTTAAAGGGATAGCTTTGGTTAGCTAAGAACTATTAATCTTTAGATATATAGACATAGATATGTATGTGTGTATATACATATACACTTTTGTTTTCTATGATCTCTGTTATATGGCTTTTCAGCGATGCCATAATCTTTTGCAAATATTTAATCTTGTATTCACAAGGTGAAAATAGGATAAATATTTGTTGTGTTCTGAGAAAGGAAGCGTTTTATTTTGATGAGTGCATCTGAGCATTAGGCTTGGTCTTATCTGATGTGATCAGATTACAGGCATTGAGGAAGAGCCATCCACATCATGGCTGGCCTTAATCTGGTCCAGGTGCTGCATACTAGTGCAATCAATCACATGTGTGCGTAAATTCACACGACAAACCAGCATACACTCTACTATTACATCCAAGATATTTACTCTATATGCTCTGCATACACTAAAAAATAAAGATTAAGGTTCTTTATTGGCATTAATTATTTCACCAAGAACCTTTAACATCCATGGAACATTTCCATTGCATGCATTTTTTAAACACTGACATAAACAATCTATCATCAATCAATCAATCAACTTTATTTATATAGCGCTTTTACAATGACGATTGTTTCAAAGCAGCTTCACAGTGTTAAACAAGACAATATTGTAACAATATTTGATTTGGCTGTTCAGTTGTTCTGGAGAAAACAGTGATGTTATCAGCTTATTTTAATTTATCATAGAGCGACAATGTTGGCAGATCAGTATTATACACTCTAAAGCCTAGTTCAGACTGCCCGATTTTTGCCCTGATTTTGAGTCGCCGACAGGTTTTGCGAAATCGCAGACAAACGCCCGAGATCATAGGCAAATCGGTGCTCGTGCACGCGAGTGACAATCACGCAGTGTGAATAATCAAAGACGCGATCAGAGAGAATCGCAGACGAGTCGCCGACGCCGGTGAGATATTTGGCATGCTAAATATCTGGACCTGTCGGCGATTCAAACTCCTGCTGTGTGAACTGCGTTCTGACTAAAAATTACACCGGCGATGACCAACAGCCAATGAGAAAGTGAGATACAGAGCAGCAGGAGGTTCAGGGGGAGTTATAGAGCAGAATATCAGTATTTTAATCGATATATTTACAATTCTATTAAACAGAAACAAAGGCCAAACATTTGCACGTCCAGCCACAGCAGCAGCACATTACAAAATTGTTTATTTACCTCAAACTGTCTTTGCAGAACACAATCCTGTCTCCCTCTGTCTCTCCAACAATTTCCTTCGCCATAATCTTTTTTCATTTTCTCCACAAATCAGCGCACATACAATTTGAAGCAAACTTTGTGCAGTTTATCGTTTTTAATAACAATTCCAAGTCTCGCGCGAGATCTCCGGTCTGACGCAAGTGTGATTCCGCGTTGTTTATTTGTCACATCGCACGTGTAGTTGGGAAACGTAGTTTGCACACCGGAGAGTTTGAGTTGTCTGCGATTCTTCCTCTTGTTCAGTCATGCAGTGTGAACTCCTCTGTCGTCAAACCATCGTGCAGTGTGAACACAGCAGTGACTGAATGATACCCCATATAGTCATGCAGTGTGAAAAGAGCAGTGACCCGACGAGTTTGAAAATCGTGCAGTCTGAACTAGGCTTAAAGAATGTTTGGTTAAAGGGGGGGTGAAATGCTGTTTCATGCATACTGATCTTTTTACACTGTTAAAGACTTGGAATCCCATACTAAACATAGACAAAGTTTCAAAAGTTAAGGTGGACCTTTGATGGGAGTATTTCTTTGTCAAAAATACTACTTCCGGTTAGTCATAAGTTTCGGCAAGTTTTTTGAGATCATGCGTCCCCTTTGACGTTAATGGGGGCGGAATTTCCTTGTATGGGCCTTACGGACAATTCTACCGGAAGCGCGTGAGAGAGAGAGAGAGAGGGAGAGAGCGAAAGTAACAGGCTACGCCCATCAAAGCGCTGGCTTGTAGGATGCTGGACAGGTGATGTGCACATAACAATGTCACCAAAAAAGTGCGTTTTTGGTTGCCAGACCAAGACAGTCCTGCACAGATTCCCCAAAAACCCCGCGTTAAGGCAACAGTGGATGTAATTTGCTTTTCCGGATCAGCAACTGAGTTGCGCGAATGTTTATATCTGTTCGCTGCATTTCGGTGCCGACTGTTTCATAAACAAGGCCCAGTTCGACGCCGGATTTTCCCGATCGCCTAATGCTGAATGATGGAGCAGTCCCAACGTTAGAACCGCAGGCGGTGAGTGAGACTGCTTCAAATGTCTGTGTTTTTGCCTATGCTCATCAAGTAGCCCAAACATGATCACGTATAGTTAATTGATCAATGGAGCATGCGATGTGTAGTGCGTGTACATTTGTTTAGCTGGCCACTATATGTGTAACTTTATGTTTGTGTATTGTAAAAGCACTCCAAACAACAATACACATAGAGGGGGGAAATATGTTGAACTAAATAAGCACGCTTCTTCATTCAAATGCGCTACTATTCCGTGTCTTTCTATGTAAACACTAACTTAACCTGCTGTGCAAAACCAGTCCGCTTACTGTCTACACAAACCACGCGTAAACACACAAACACACGTGCACAACTGCACTTCTCACATGTACACCTTCAAAGACAAAAATACGACGATATAATTCAAGTATAAATATGTAAATAACACAAGCCGCTAAGCATATTTTATTTTGAATAAAGTTTTTTCCCGCTGTTAGGGATGACACAGCTTTACGACGCACTCGACTCAACACAATAGCAGCAGCGCGCACACGTCATTATTTAGCTCCGCTCACACGACACGCCCCCACCCGCTCGGCTTTTTTCGGAAAGACTCGGAACAGCGCATCTTTCTTATATAATTATAAAAAAAATAAAGACTTTTCGGAGATATGCAGGATGCAATGCTACTCTATAGGTACTCAAGATTGACATGACACTGACTGAAATTGAGTGTTTCACCCCCCCTTTAAAAACCACTCAAGTTGGGTTAAAAATGGACAAACCCAGAAATTGGGTTGTTTCAAAGGGTCCATTCACTGTGGGCTCAAACAACCCATTTGTGGGTTTGTCCATTTTCAACCCAACTTGAGTTGTTTTTAACCCAGCATTTTTAGAGTGTTGTTTATAGAATTAAATAAGACATAATTCATTATTTTCATTTGTATATTTAGTTGAATAATTTAGATCATGATTTTAGTGTTCACAACTGAGCAAGCCAAGCCAAATAACTGCTCCATACTGCTCCAGAGGGTTAATAAAGGCCTTCTGAAGCAATGCTTTGTGTAAGACTAATAGGCTATATTCATGGGCTAATTTTCATTTTTGAGTGAATTAACCCTTCAACTTAGTAAAATTAACAAAGAAAATAAGTCATTTTTAACTTAGCCATAAAAATGTTGAGTAATGTCTACTTCGTTGAACATTCCTTTGCAATATTTTTAACACAAACATAATAACATAATAACACTCGGCGCAGTAAAAAGTCCCGGCCGAAACATCTTTCCTCACACCTCCCCCTCACTCTCTCATTTCTGTCAATAGGGAGATGTGAGGGAAGATGTTTCGGCCGGGACTTTTTACTGCGCCGAGCCAAAGTACTCTCAGAAGTGCTATTCCGCCATACATAGTTCTCCTTTTTAATCTGATTAGAAACGCGCCACGTTTTATTTTGTCATCATACATCAACTACTCGTGTAACTGTATTTAAATAGGGGAAACGTGGAGGTGTTTGGTACTTCTAACTTGATCTCTGTTTGGTACCATAGTGAATGAACTGGGCTTAGTGGGCTAAGCTAAATGCTATCAGATCATCACCGTATGTCAGAGAGATTAAGTGCACGCACTGAGACGAGAGAGGTATGTAACAACTCGTTTTAGTTAAGGGAATAACATAGTTTAATATGAAAAAGCGGTGAAGTAACCCTTTAAAAAAAAACTCAGTAATGGTGTTGACATGAATGTGCACATGGTTTGTCGGAAAGCAAATTAAAAACACAACACCACATACTGTAGACATATAAACAACATTCAAATTTTGACTTTAAGATTATAAGGTAAAGTACAGACCGGTGACTTTGTTGAGCTGATCTGAGGGAGTAAAGCACTGTAACACTGTCTGATACAGTGGGTGGCATCTGATACAGCTCCCCTGCTGCAAACATGGCTGGCCAGGTTTGGCTTGCAGTAAGCTGATCTTACTAAAGTAAGCAGATATTGAGTCATAAAATAGGTCTGCAGCAACTATAAAATGAGACGGTACCACCCAGCATGCTAGATATACTCACTTAAGTGGTAAAGAGCACATTAAAGCTCTTTCTGTATCCTTGCACCAGTTTCTGGTAATGGGAATGGCTGCTTATCTACAGGCGTACACAAGCACAAACTATAAAGAGCGGCTTGGAGATGTGTCCTATGCCAAGAGACCCTAATTGCACTTCACTTGGCCCAGTTGATGAAGATAAAGATTCGGTAGGTGCGTTTATTGCATATATGATTACCTCCTCTGGCCTCTGTCTCCTGCGCATATTGACACTAAATGATGGACTGAAATTGATGTATGCACATCTGTATTCAGGGTAAACGTCAGACGATAATGGCTTAATGCTGTCTCTCTCTCTCTCACAATGGCCATGAGAGGCTCAAAGCAGATATAAGTCTGCCAACAGCTGGGCGGAATACAAATGCATCACCACCCCGCTCTCTCATTAGCCTGTGATTTATCACACACCACAAACTATTTCAGGCCTGTGTTTAATAGGGGCTTGTTGTGACCTATGTGGATCGGTAATTTTTTATTTACTTTCTTATCTAAAAGAATTAAACATTAAGTACTCGGTGGAAAGCACAATTTGGGATGTCATGAGATAACAAGTATTAACAGCTAAATGATATGAGGTGTATTGGCTAAATGTCTGGGGATAGTTAATTCAGCCTTGATGATACTTTACAAAAAGTAAAAAAAAACTGGGTTTGAAGTTCCCCTGAGATGAGATAAATAGAAGTTGTCAGTTCCCTTTCAGTCGGTCACGTTTGATGTACGTCAGAACTGACCGACGAATTGGAATCAGATCCCAATTCGTCGGTCAGTTCTGACGTACGTCTCCGTTCCCTCCTTCAGGGAACGAGGGCTATATGTAACTAAGACGTTATTTTGCTTTGTCAAACGAATTGAATTTTACTGTAAGGTAAAACTTTATTGATAACTGGCTTTAATTAACAAAGTCAGGTCATGCTCGATCTCTTATGTGTAATGTTTAATGAGTTTACCGCATTTTGGGTGAATTTATCCACTGGCTTCGCAATAACAGGTTAGGTTCTAACAAAAGGCATTTATATTGTTATCAAAAACTATAATAGCAAAACATCTTTTGAATTCTAAGGGTACATTTACCCAACATTGTCAAAATCATCCCCTCTCATTTGGATCCGCTAAAACGACTAAAAGCTAGGTATGGGCATTTTTGTCAATTTTTCATTTGAAGTACTGATAGGTCTCAAAAACGAGTATTCAGGGGCGGGGCGTGTCCGCCATAGCATAATTAGAATATTTTGTAACACTTTATTTTACAGTGTCCTGTTACACATTTTACATGTCAGGGAGCGCAGGGAACAATCTAATGTGGGGTTAGCTGTAACACATCAATATTATTTCGAGAAAAAAATTGAAAAATAAATAAAAAAAAATAAAAAAAAATATTTGCAAGATATCACTGAACGTTTATTTAACTATAGCAAAATTACATTTCTTACTAAAGTGATTTCTTACTCTCTGTTTTTTATGTTTATTTAAAATAATTAAATAAACTGATATTATTGTAATCTTATATCTGTTATTTAACAGTTGAGATCATTCTTTAACACTGATAAGAAGACAGGAGCAGGGTTTAAATCCCAGCTGAGCAGATGGGGTGTGTTGTAACACTGCGTTAGAAAAGTAAGTTACTTAGTTAGTTAGTTACTAAATACTTAGGCTAATTGTATAATAATTACACTATAATTAGAGGTGTTTACGATTCTGCTGATACAATGAGTAGAGTGAATGCTACTTTTAAAAACACTAGTCATGTCCTAGTACTCATGAACATCCCCATTAAAAAACTGTATTATGCATGTCAGGCCAGTAGTTGACAGTATTAATCCCGCCTATAGACTTGTGATGTTACCGTTTTCACAAATTCAAGTTTTTGTAGTACTCTTAGTGTAGAGATGGTCATTTTCAAAAACCTGTTTTCAAAAGTTTACATATTGAGGCCTCCAAAACGCAGTGGTCACGAAAAAAAAAGAAGAAAAAAAAGATTTTTTTCTTCCCTTTTTTGTTGATAACAGCGTCATGTAAACAACCCTTAAGTTCCATAAAAATAGTTATTACATATAAAAATATGTTTTTGGTACAAGAAACTTAAACCAACATGATAAATGGTTGTTTTGGTGAACAACACAATTTGATCTAATTACTATAATTTCAGTTTTTTGTTTTGTTTAAAAAAACTAAATAATAATTAAAAAAAAATGCAAGGTTTAAAATCAAGCTGCTTTGTGTTATAGTGTAGGCTAAAGAAGAAAGAAAAAAACTCATTGCGCCACCTAGCTTCCAACCAGCATTATTGCTGTTTAGTTTTTTTTTTTTCTTTTTTTTTTTCTTTTTTTTCTCGAATACCTCATGGGTGTGAAAATTATGACATTGTGTTTTTGCATGGCATACTGCATGACACTTGACATGTCATTTCAACTACTAATACAATAAAATAAGTGTATTGTTTTCATTGTTCGACATTCTTTCTGCTCTCTGCAAAAAGAGAGATTAATTTAGTGAAAGACAGGAAACAGGAGTTTAGAAAGGCTTTGATGCTTTGTTGATTCTCATTAAGGAGCTGAAAGGTTGAATAGCTGTTTTAGAGGAGACACCTGGGAGGCCTGAATGGAGGCTGTCACCATGAGTTTATGTCCCAGCGCAGACAGACTCATGAGCTGAGCAAAGGCTGTCTGTCACTCCAGAGGTGCCACTCACCGTCTCTAGAGATGGCACAGAGAACAATGAGCACCTGGGAGGATTTAGAGATCCTAAAATGTTTGTCAAAGTGCTATGAGAGGTTAGACAGGCTCTGTTAGAGAATAAAATAACTATAAAATGCTAATGAGCAGTGCTTAATTTGTAAACTTTGAGGTTTTGGAACAAAGACCGTTGATGTATCTGCCATTTAATCTTATTGAACTAGCAAGCAAATGGCAGTCGACAAAACGACATCTCTTCTATTTAAATCAACAAAGCTTTCTACACTGCCACTATATTAATTAATTGCCAAAAGTTTTTGGATGCTTGCCTTTACACGCACATGACCTTTAAGGACATCCCATTCTTACTCCGAAAGTTTTAATTTGGCGTTGACCCACCCTTTGCAGCTTTAACAGCTTTAACTCTTCTGGGAAAGGTTTCCATAAGATGTAAGAGTATGTTTATGGGAATTTTTGAATATTCTTCTAAAAGCGCATTTGTAAGGTCAGGCATTTATGTTGGATGGGAAGGCCTGGCTTGCAGTTTCCGCTCTAATTCATTCCAAAGGTGTTCTATCGGGGTTGAGGTCAGGACTGTGCAGGCCAATCAAACTCGCTCATTCATGTTGGAACAGAAAGAGGCCATCCCCAAACTGATCCCACAAAGTTGGGAGCATGAAATTGTAAATAAATTATAGGCTGAAGCATTGAGAGATCCTTTCACTGGAATTAAGGGGCCAAGCCCAATCCCTGAAAAACAACCCCACGACATACTCCCCCCTCCACCAAACTTTACTTTTTCATGGCTACCGGAATATTTTGTTGTATGAATATCTGAAAATGAAATGTCAAAAGAAAGAACAGAACCTCTTGTTTTTAAACAAACAAACAAAAAAACTGTTTTATTTTAGCTTCATGCATTCTAGTTTCATCAACACTCTGATGTGGGTTCGTTTCATAAAAAAAGCAACAATTTTGTGCAAAAAGCTGGGAACATCACATCAGATCAGATTCAGAATGATGATCAAAACAGATGGAGTAGATCAACACCCAAAGATTCAATGTCATATACCTGGTACTGGGTCAACATTTAATTCCGTAACATTAAGCAGTTTTGATTTATATGCTGTTTAATGTCGATGATTGTATTATTTTACATATGCATCTGCTTGCATGTGATATCACTTGTTTCTGCTTCTTAGCCTTTGTTTTGATCAGGAGATTCAGTACTCTTTCAGAAGATGTGTAATAACGCCCTCCTACCGCATAACAGTGAAAAGACGGAAAGGCAGGAAAATTCCAGCAGTGGCAAGGAAAGAGTTAAAAAGGTGCCGGTTCCAGGCTCAGTTTGTTCCAGAACAAATTAACGAGCTAACAAGGCTCTGTGTTAGGGCTCAGGGAATATGAGCGAGGGTGAATTTCTAATCAGCCAGCAGGTGTGAATTAAAGCCCTTACAGCACTTATAGATTGCAGTCCTGAATTTTCCCATCAGCAACTTGATCACTAATTACAATTGATTAGACAGTAACTGAGTAATGATTGATCTTATAAAGACAGATTTCTGACTATAGGCAATACGTTCTGGTTCAGTTTCCAGCTTATTCTTGAAAAGAACAATTCATTTAGATATTACAATTAATCAAAACTATAGTATTGCATAGTCTCAAATATACTTTATAATCAAGCTATCATAACAGTGCAATTGTAATTACCTTATGGACCAATGAATTGTGGAAACATATCCACATTCACAATCGTATCTCACGCTATCATTTTAGTTGTATGTTTATTGTATTGAGATAAAAGCATGCAGCACATATTTACATATTCATCTAAACATCACTCTCAGCAACGTTGACGGTGTCAGGATGTTTGTATATTTCTGCAAAGATATTTTCAACTTTTTACTTAAAGAAGAGCAAAAAAGATCTTCTCCTGGAGTATATCGGGGCCTTGAATAACATTCTGTCTCACGTATGTTACGTGTGCACGAGAGTGAGCATGGCCAATAAGTTCCTTGCTGCAGTTTACTTAATGGCCACAGGGGTCGTTAATAACAAGGTTTTCTGAATATACATATAGTTCTTTTAAAAGTGCACTATGCAGTATTTTGCAGTAAATATCCAAAAACCACTAGGTCAGTGTTATATATTTTGTTCAGTTGAGTTCTTACAAAATCCTAAATGTTTCCAACTATTTGTAAATTGTGAGAAAATTGCTATTTTAACCAAGGGCCCGGGACGCTTCAGCATAGCGTTTGAGAGAGTCGCCTTTCAATTGCCGTCATATCTGCGTTACCCTCGTTTTCGGGTTTTATTCTGCAGATTCACTTTACTCTTAGCAGTGTGAACAAGTGTCACAGCAGCCGCTGAGGGAACACACAGAGTAATGTCATAACATAATTTTAAACACACTTAAATGTATCTAATGTGATAAACAGAGCTGCATTACCTTATACTCATGACCGGAAAAGCGGAAATAGTGCGGGCGCCCGGCGACTGTGTCCCGTCACGTCATAATAAAAGTCATGGTGCTCGTGAGGTGTGTGTTTGTGTAACAATCGCTCCAGCAGCTATGCTCAGCTCCACAACACTCGGTCCTGTTCTGCTTCATATTAAAGTAACATTAATATACGCATCCATGAACATGATTTCTGCCCGAGTCCTATTTTCCCCCGGCTGTGAGGTGAAGACCACATGTCCCAAGATGCTGCGCTCAAACTTGCCGTCATCAAACTACGCCTTTGTTTTAAATAGACGCCCTCTAGCGGACGGAAAGTGGATGGAAAGTTGCATAGTGCACCTTTCGGTCAGTGGTTCCCAAACCTGTCCTGGGGACCCCCACCAGTGCACATTTTGCATGTCTCCCTCATCTAACACATCTGATTAAACTTATTAGCTAATTAGTAGAGACTGCAAGACTTGTGCTGCATCTCAGTTTGCTTACTTATACTACATCCTAAAAGTATGTACTCTTTTTGGGAACAAAAAGTATATACTTTTGAGTGTGTAGCAGAATATTATGCAAGTTTTGAGACATACTACTGTGTTATCTTTAATGGACTCAGTTAAAACACACAGTTAAAATCCTCCACATTCAGTTTAATTTCATACCGTATCAGCGAGACATGTAGCTGCACGTTGATCTGCCATTTGTGGATCTTTATTCCAGAGACTCTCCTCGTGGGTTTGCAGTTTAAATATAATGATGCTTTAAAAAGTTAATGGCCAAAGTGTTTTTATAAAGTCTATAGCTCCATATAAGCCCCTCAATTGGAATAAAAATGCGCAAACCGAATGAAATTGTAATTGGTTTGAGAGGGGTGAGATAAACCTTTTCATGAACCAATAAAACGAAAAATTTCACCATGTAAACAACCTGACCGGATTACTCGCGTCCTTATATGATGTGATACCACACAGCCTATAATATTGACAAGAGAGTAAAGTTCATTTTTCTGAGGGGTAAACTTTCTATTTTACTATAGTTATGAAGATAATGTTGGAATAATGACACAGACATAGCCTGGCTACATCCTCTTATGTTTGTCCAAGGCACTTTTTATTCAACTGCGCATGACAGAAGAATGTATTTTTCTGAGATGATTTTTACACTTTACAACAAATAAATAGCTTTTATAAAATCTTATAAGTCCTTGTGGCCGTTGAGAGATGGCATCCGTGAAGGCGTGAACACATTCCAGGTGCTGGAGAGGACAATGTCGACATTTCTAATGTGGCAGACAAACTGTGTGCATGTCACAAAACGATTCCGATTGAAAGTCAGCACATGTAAACCCCGGATCAGTTTAGATAACGTCTCATGTAAACAGTCCACTGAATCTTTCAATCGTAATTATTCTAATCGCAATGAAAAAAAAGAGTGTGCTTATGATTAGACCGTTTGTTTTTTATTTTGTTTGTCATCTCATCCAATAGAGGGTGCTCTAAATGTATTGTATCGTAGGCCCATGACCAAATGTAGGCTTGCAGATATTCAAATATATTCAAATACATTGCTTGGTATTTGATATCCGTTCAAATTAGATTTTTCTCAAAAATGACAGCCCTACTACCTAGTACCTTTTTAAACTATAAATTTGTATCCCTGAATACCTAAAATAGCATAAACCCAGTCAATTGACTGTTCGCAAAGATCTGCCCCCTTTAGTTGCTGTTGCTATTTCTGTCAAGCCATGGCACTTTCACACAGTGAAAAACATTGCGGAGCAAAGAGAACACGACAACACGCAACACTCAGGACAGAGCAGGTTACTTTTAATACGAAACAAAGTGTCAACTCTCAAATTTGTAATATTTTTTTAAAAGAAATTTATAAATACCATTTTGTGGCTCTTTAATATGTGGTGACAGGTTGCTGTAGCGCCTCTGTTAAAGCTGCTTGTGAACCGATCTCTTCCTTTCTAAACAAGCTTCCTTCTAGCTAAACAAGAGAAATGTCGTTTCGACCATGGAAAGATGTCAGTACACATGGTTTTTCAAGGTCATGTCCAACGATGTTAGTCTACGAACTCTCCTGACTGCTTTTTCGGACAAAATGGTGGATTCGGTAGATTATGATTGGTCAGATCGCCTGTCAATCAAACTCATTGCAAAGGGTGAATTACATCAGATATTGCTATTGTTTATATCTTGCCAATTTTTTTGTGTGTGTGCAATATGCATTAGACGCACTGTAGGCGATCCTGAGGCTGAGACTAGTGATTAATCTTGGTCCAGTAACTGTGAAATAACAATTAAAAAGTAGTGAAAGGAATTCAAAGCATCATAATTACTTTCACACATGAAGATCTGCTGTTTATTATTCATGAATCATACTAGAAACAATTGAGGTGTAGAGTTGTGAGTGGCAAATTTGTCTTGATGTTGACTTCTCCACTCCTCCCAAAAGCAGAAAACATTTTCATTTGCTTGGTTTCTGCTTTGAAGTCTTTAGATGTCAAGACATTTCCAAATGTTTAGCTAAACACATATGAAATGTGCAGTATAGCAGCGAGGTACTAAAGTGTTTGTTTTTGATTTATATGTTTTCTGATGGTACGTTGCGTGATCGCATGTGCTGGTCGCATCTCTCTTGAGTTGTTTATGAGCATTAGCATAGCTTTGATGTCACGCATCCTGTCGGAGGTGTGCCATAATGTATGCATTGTCTTAAGGCTCCGGGTTCTTTTCTCTTCTCCTCTCAGGCTTTCTTTCTCTCTTATATTTTTTACTCCCTCTGCATTTTCATTTTCTATTTCTGATCCACTTTCTCTGTAATGATTTCCACATTGCTCAGATGATTACCTTATTCTTGATTGCTTTATCAGAGTACTTGTATTTCCTTGTAGGCTTAATAAAACATTTTCTTTTTTGTCAGCTCCAGTTTTACATTCAGTCTACAGTTGATTTTATAGCTAATTTAGATAATATATAGATACAGATAAAGATAAGAGAATTAAATCAAGGTGAGAATGATGCTAAGCAGAAAAGAAAAAGAAAAAAAAAAAACATCTGTGTAAGAGCAGTGTAAAGTTTTGTTAAGTGAAATCCACTCAAGGTTTTTCTGTTCATGGCTACTGCCTTGGTTACTGTGGTAACTGTCTTGAAAATCTTTGAACGTCTGCCCACTTCAGATATTTCATTAAACCATGTGTGCAATAACAAATGCCCTTTTATCTAAATAGAGACTTATGTTGTTCTTAAATTAAAATGACTATTTAGACATCTGTCACCCTTAAATATGTCTAAAACTGAAAAAAAAACTTTAATAATAATAATTAAAAAAAAAACACTTGTATATGCCAGTTTTGACATTTTGTTATTCAATTATTAACTAATTATTTAGGCACTTCAAAAGATGCAAGGGCAATGGTCAAAAATCCTTTAGCTCATTGTTTGCATTGAAAAATTTCACGTCTTGTCACATTTATATTTGGACCGGAACAGTGGATTGTGACTTTGAAACTGAGAACCGCTCTGTGTGTGAAGGAGACAAGTTCACAGAGGCAATGATTTTATGTAAACAATGGGAAATATATTGTGTTGCCAAAAATGATCAAAATCCTGTCCATATTTCAACTTACAAATAATCAGATAGTAAATCGTATGCATAATGGTATGCGTAATATTTGGCGTATTTGGCATGTTTTCAGAGGAGAGGGCTCCGAGCTCTGTATTTGGCCCGAACCCAGAGTACTCCCCCCATATGTGAGGAAGATGGGGTGGTGGAGGAATGCTGAAAAACTGTTGAGGAACATTGGTGAGTTGACTGGGTATGTATATGAGCCTTCACTTGTGCTGATTGGGTAGACCTGTTGATTACAGATTGCCGACAGCTGGTTGAAATTACATAATGATTGGATAGATCATTTGTTCCTCCCGAACTTTGTTAATAAAACATATTGTGGAATTAGTCGATATAGTTATTATCGTAAAAGGCCTATTCATATTTTGTTATTGCAATGATATTCATACATTCTATACGTTTTACTGGGCATTAATGTTGAGATCACTGTATATCAATATAAACTATATTGGCAAAAAATTTGGGATGCCTGCCTTTACATGAACATGAACTTTAATGACATCCCATTCTTAATCTGTAGGGTTTAATATAGAATTGGGCCACCCTTCGCAGCTATAGCAGCTTCAACTCTTCTGGGAAGGCTTTCTACAAGGTTTAAGAGTGTGTTTATGGACATTTTTGACCATTCTAATAGAAACTCATTTGTGAGGTCAGACACTGATGTTGGAAGGCCTGGCTCGCAATCCCCGCTCTTCATCCCAAAGGTGTTCTTTCGGGTTGAGGTCAGGACTCTGTGCAGGCCAGTCAAGTTCCCCCACACCAGTTTTGCCCATCCATGTCTTTATGGACCTTGCTTTGTGCACTGTCATGTTGGAATAGGAAGGGGCCAAACTGTTCCCAAAATTTTGGAAGCATGAAATTGATCAAAATGTCTTGTTGAGCTGAAGCATTAAGGGTTTCTTTCACTGGAACTAAGGGGCCAAGCCCAACCCCTGAAAAACAACCTCTCCACCAAACTTTACACTTGGCACAATGCAGTCAGGCAAGTATTATTCTCCTGGCAATCGCCAAACCCAGACTCGTCCATCGGATTGCCAGACAGAGAAGCATGAGTCGTCACTCCAGAGAACACTTCTCCACTGCTCTAGAGTCCAGTGGTGGTGTTACATCACTGCATCCGATGTTTTGCATTGCACTTGGTGATGTAAGGCTTGGATGCAGCTGCTAGGCCATGAAATCCCATCCCATGAAGCTCTCTACACACTGTTCTAATCTGAGGTAATCTGAAGGCCAAACAAAGTTTGGACTGGAGGTCTGTAGCTATTGACTCTGCAGAAAGTTGCTGATTTCTGCACACTGTACACCTCAGCATGGCCCCACTCTGTGATTTTACGTGGCCTACCACTTCATGGCTGAGTTGCTGTTGTTCCCAATTGCTTTAAATTTGTTAACATACCACCAACAGTTGACCGTGGAATATTTAGTAGTGAGGAAATTTCATGACTGCACAGGTGGCAATTTATCACAGTAGCACAATCGAATTCCCTGAGCTCCTGAGAGCGACCCATTCTTTTACAATTGTTTGTAGAAGCAGTCTGCATGCCTATATGCTTGATTTTATACACCTGTGGCCATGGATGTGATTGTAACACCAGAATTTAATGATATGGAGGGGTGTCCCAATAATATAGGCAACATAGTACAGCTGCTTGGAACATACAGTACTTTGCAAGAACAAAGACATTTGTTAGTTTTCTCGAGTTGGCAAGAACAAGAATAAAGTTCGTTCTTGCCAGTACATTCCATACTTCACAAGAAAAGCAGGTGGCGATCATCTGCGTTTCTCCGCATTAACCACACCCACTTTACATGTATGACCAATCACACAATAGTTTTCGGGAACACCAACGAGAAAAAAAGTTCTGCTCAGACAATGTGTCGAGAACAAGCTGCGAGAACTCCCAAACCAGGGCTGCGAGAACAAAATGACGTCATTTTGTTCTCGCAGCCCTGGGAGTGTGAACTGTTTTCTCTGTTCTTGCGGAGTATGTTGTAGCCTTTACTCAAGGCCTACAATAAAACCTTTGCCAATTTATTTTGTTAGAATTAACTAATCTTTTATTTTTTTATTTTTATAGTTTTCCTATGTTAGAGACACACCACAGTGCCATCTCTCCTTGCCCTATGTGTTGTATACTGCATGAGTACAGACAAAATCATCAGTATCATTAGATTCTAATGACCCTGTAATTATCCTCTGCATTTATTGGATAAATCTAGAGTGCATTCATCTCCATTCACTCTCCATATTGTGCTTTGTTGGCTCGATCACCCCTAATTTGCGGCTTGTTGTCTTGACCTTCAGAGGAAGCAAATCATTAGGATGCTGCAGCGTATTGATGATTAAGGGTTTTCTTTGTTCTGTGCCCCTGGAAACCTTCTTTGTCCTGCAAGTGTGTGCATACATGTATGCACGATGATTAGAAACGCTTGTGGCATGTTATGATGGAAAACATCACAGTGGGAGCAAATGCTTTTAGCTCTTCCTGTCTGTCAGACTGTTATGCATGACTTACCAGAGTGATAGAGCTTTTCTTCAGATGGGACACCCACACAACACACACAGACACCTACACAAATACATATAATTACTGAGATGTCTGCAAGCTGTCAGCTATTACACAGAAAGCACGAAGACTTTGATAATCAGGCGACACAATTCACAAAATGAAAGGAGGAAGCCCCTTTAAGGGGGTGGCATTTGTTTGTGTTGCCTTCTTGAGAACACACCTCTGTCATTTGTTCCCTGACTAATGGTTTCCACATTGTCAGCATTTCCACACAGAGTGGCTGAAATCCATGTAGGCCAATTCTGCATGAAATACAGCACCAATACTGACCGCATGTAGGAAGCATGCATTCTTGCGTGATTCATGTTTTGTAGGATTTACAAAGGGGCAGATTGTTGTATTTCTTTGGACAGACATCCCAGTGTATACTGCATTTGGGAAAGGGAAAGCATCATTAAATGTTATGGCTTTTCATGCATACTCAGGGTTGGTGAGAGAGCTGAATGTGGATCGTACATCATCTCGGACCAGGGGCTATTTAATACAATAAAAGTTTCAATATTAATCACGGGCGGCACTTCATAGTAGAGTGGCCTATTCAGAGTGAAAAATATGACCGTAGAAAGGATGAGAACAGTGCTTAGATGAATGCGCTGAGTTAGATAAATACCTTGTGTTGTTGCAGGCTTGATGATCATATGAGACTTATTTCAAACACATTAAAAATAGTAATGTTTCCAAACCTTTCAGTACTGTATATTAAAGCAGTAGTGAATAGTGAAAAAAAAAGATTCTTAATAAAAATCAAATCAAATATTTATTCTTAATACTATACAAATTAGGGGTGTCCATGGTTAACCGATTGACCGATTAACCGTTAAAAATTGCATAACCGAGTGAAACATTTTGCTCGGTTAAGTGGCGTCAATGACGTGCCTTGAAATTAGTTGTAATATATGTTTGCACCCCTAGAGACTGCCAGAGCGCTCCCAGACATTTGTAATATCCACAAGAAGGAAGTCATGACCAGCTTTCTAAGCGGGCAATGAAGCGGGCAAAGAAAGCGTGGGAGCACTTTAAAATGAGAGTGACGGGGCAAAATGCAAGTATTGCAATGCAGTGCTTACCGCATTTTTCAGGCTATAAGTTGCTCCGGAGTAGGGTTGGGCATCGAGAACCGATTCTAACTCGGAACCGTTTAAAAAATAACGATTCCACTGGAATCGTTTAGAAAATTTATTTTCGGTTCCGATCTTCGGTTCCAAGCGCGCAAGTTTTGGTTTCCATGGCCACCTGATTTCCGGTGCTTGCGCGCCCGCTTGTTCTTTTAGCCATGGAAGCCCGGTAAGCGGCTCTGAAGTGTGGATTTATTTCACTTTTCAAAGCCTGGGTAGCACAGTGCAACTAGTGTTGTCAAAAATATCGATACTGAAATATCTGAAAAGATACGATAGCCTGCTCAGCCTACACAATCAATCCCAGCTGTTCTCCTCTCCTCTCTGACCGACAGCGAGTTGACACGCAGCCGCATATTCTCATTCAGCCGGTTAACCTCTGAACACGACGGACGCGCGTTCTGCTGGACTTTTCCTTACGACAGCGTGTTAGTGTTAGTGTGTGGGATCGGTCTGAATTTCGCGCGGGATTGCACATAATTCTACGAATCCCCGCAGATTTCAAGCTCACATCTGAAGCGCACACACACACACACACACACATAGCCTACCGTAATAAAGCCGCCCCTGACATACAAGTGCAAATATTCGCTTCTTTTTCCAGCTTATTATTGGTCAAATACACTCAAACAAATTCTCAGTGCACATTTTGAACAGTATGTAAACACAGTCTTAAACAATTCAGGAGGAAAAGAAGAATGAGTAACAGGAACAGTGTTCAGGATCCATGAGTGTGGCAGTTCTTAAAGGGACCGCAGTTATTTGTTATTTAAAGTCAAACTACAAAAAGACAAACGGTCACACTGCTCTTGACTGATCAACTTGTCTAACTTTAATGGTTTTATATGAAACTATTTAATTTTTTGCAAAAACATTATCCAATGTTATTTTAAATTTATTTAGCCACTTTGCGTTTTTTTATTCAGTTTCTTACCTGAATGTTAGACCTACCTGAAAAAAATAAAGCAGTCTATTTCATTTATATCTTTTATTCTATTGTATTTATTTGTGCTATTTTTTGTAATATGTATCTTTGTTTATTCAATTTACCATTCAAAATCAAGCTTACTTGTGCTGTGTGTAAACTATTGCAACACAATTACCCCGTTGTAAAAAATACATTGAGTTAACAAATATTTGTGAGATAATTTTAATAGTAATTGATCAATGTTTATATATGAGAAAAAGCTTAAAAGCTTTATCATATAAAGTGATCTCTTCAGAAGAAATGTTTGATTGCCTAGACATTCAAAAGACAGACAAAAAATATATATATAAAACATATCTAATTGACAGTATATGCAGCATTTTTCCCCCGTTCTATTGAAAATAGCATTGAATATCGATGTGACATGTTTTGACTCCACCCCTCAAAGAATCGGAATCGAGAATCGAAAAGAACCGGAATCGAAAGTAAGAATCGGAATCGGAATCAGAATCGTTCAAATCAAAACGATGCCCAACCCTACTCCGGAGTATGAGTCGCATCAGTCAAAATATGCGTCATGAAGAGGAAAATAACATACGTCGCACTGGACTAAAAGTCGCATTAGGGCAGAAGCAGAGCACGAGCCGCGCGCGCTGTGCATAACGGAGCAGAAGAAAGAAAGTTTGAAGTGAGAAACTTGTGAATGACTGGAGAAAAGCAGACGTTACTTTAACTGTAATGAAGAAAACAAAAAAGCTAATCGCGAACTGAAAGCAAGATGGCCAGAGCTGAAGGGACGAGTCCACAGATGCTTGAACTCTCTGCCGGGAGAGGCTCAGCTGCGCGAGTCAAACGCTGAGTCTGTGTGAATCATTCTCGGCTGCATATTTTACTAACGTTACATGCTCTAATCATGCAGGCGCCCTCGCGGCCACTCGCATTGCTCGTGAACTGGAGCGCATCTCATCCTAATTTAACGAAACTCAGCGTACGCCTCGCAGACATGAAATAGATCTTAAGAAACTTGAAATGTCTTTTAACAATTTAAAACGAAAAGAAATAGGCTACTCTCTGATTGTGTAATCCATGATGTGCATTTCTCTCTATAGGCGCGTTCACTACGGAGATGGTGGTCGTCAAATTAATAAACTTAAAATAACCCTGACGCACACTATGGTTAACCGAGTATTAACCGCTAAGTGCCTCGGTTAACGGTTAATGAAAAACTTGAAAACGTGCAGCCCTAATACAAATCAAATATTTTGGCTCTAGCAGTGGTTTGTATGCATTATATAATGGGTCTGTAACTAAAAATGTAAAGCTGCATATTAGGAATGACGTCCTTGGCATCAAAACGTTTGAAAACCTCTAATCCAGATGACGGTCAAGAACAGAATAAAGCAGGTGGAGAGTCAGCTCAAATTCTCCTTGTTGTGGACTGATGCTGTTTTATTCTACCCTTCCTTTCGAGAAAGCTTACCAGTCGTATTTGTAAGCAGAGATTCTCTCTGAATGTATTAGAGCCTTTCAGAGCAGACAAAACATCGGTAGGTGAACACTCAGCCGCTGAATTTGCTTTTGGCAAGTGGCTCTAATGGACCTTACAAGTTTTCTGAACGCCCCTTTAGTCAGTGTATGTGGGACGGTGGCGGATGGCTCTCACAACAGGACAACTGAGACAGACTTTGTGACATAATTGAGAGAGACATCACAGAAACCTGTCCTGGCCAGACCTCTCAATCTTCTGAGAGAAAAAACGTAAGTGGTGTAAGCTTGAAATCTTAAACGAACAGTTTTTTTTTTTGTCTCACTCCATGTCCCAGATATGGGCAGCTTGTGCTTTTTGTGTGAGCCAGTGGTATATAAACTGTGACCTACTTCTCTGAATAATGGGATATGCATCATTTGGTTTGGATCGCGGGAGGGAGCACGACCTGAGCTGCACCACCGGCACAGTTGGCGGTGTGTATACGTGTGTGTGTGCGCGTTAGTGCATGTGTGAATGCCACAGGCAGGTTGAAAGTGAAATAGCGTGCTCAATCCATGCAGCATTGATCAGAAAGGCCTCGAACTCGTGCCTCGCAGCCAAACTTTGCTGATGAGGATCTAGAGGGGAAACAGTGGGGAATGTTTGAGACGCAGAAGCTAGACATAGCCAAGGGCAGTGCGATTTAGATTCAAGTTGAAGAGTGGCAAAGATGAGACCCCACCGGGGAGAGGGGGGGAGAAACGCCATCTGCAGAGACCCCAGGTGCAGCCGACACAGGTGCTGGAGAACCCAGAGGAGCTGAGGCAACCAGACCTGAGTGAGAGAGAGAGATCAAAAAACCCACAATGCACAAATGACAAATGCAAAGCTGCATAGACAAAATCATCAGCTCTAAAGTGCAGACTGGATATGTTTTATGCTGCTGCCTAATTCCTTTTATAATACTCTCTTTTTAGTGAGAATTGAGCTAAAAAATTCCTTAGATCTCACCAGGAATAGTTCACCTAGGAATAGATCACCAAAAATACAGACAACAAACTTTTGTCACATTTAGTTTTTCTCACTCGATTTTATTTTCATAACTTTGTGATATAAACACTAAAGCCATGTTCAGACAAACATTTTGTATATCTAAATGGGTTTTTAAAAGTCTGGACAGCAAAAAAAATAAAAATAATAATAATAATATTTTGGAGGTAATCATGGTTAGAAATTCCAATTCCAATCAGATTTTTACTCAGTCTGGATGCTCAAATCGGATTTCCGATTGTCACTCGTAGCACTCGTTAACGTTAAAACTGATGACGGGAATGCTGGAAGTATTCACACGGTATTCAAACGGCATGTCCAAAGATGTCCATTTTTCCCTGCGTCCATTTTGAAAGCCTTGTCACATACATGGCTGCGCCTACGTCAGTACCGAATGTTTTTGCAACCCAAGACAGGTTGGTACTGACGTAGGCGCAGCCATGTATGTGACAAGACTTTCAAAACGGACGCAGGGAAAATGGAGGTGCATCATCTCACTTTCTAAGTAAGTGCCCTGTCGAGTTACGTGAAGAACTCCTCCGTACAAAAAAAAACATGGCCGATATCTTTGGACATAATGTCCAAAAGATAGGACGCAATGGAACACAAGCAGACAGGTTGGTTATGCATAGACACGCAAATCGTATCTGATCACTTTCAAATAATAGTGTGGACAGTCCACAAATGGATAACATATTAAATTGGAAAGGCATTTACTTTCAATAAAAAATTAAGAAACTGTTCTAAAAGTGGAAATAAAGTGCCTAACGAAATGCTTAATAATAATAAAAGGATCTACTGGGTAAGGTTAGGGGTAGCTGTAGGGAGGGCTTTTATTGTCCCATTAAGGTGGCATCCATTAAATAATTTTAACCACTTGCCTGTCACCTCCCATTTTGGCATACCCCAAATAAAGTCTTTATGAGTAGACACATAAGTAATGTATATCTAGAAAGCCCACGCTTAAGAGTTTACAATTCAAGACTCAGAATAACTCAGACAGTTTTTAATATGAAGATAGGCTCAAACTTCAAAATTATCTATCATAACCTATTAAAATATATTTTTAACAGTCAAATTTTACAAAAATGTCCCTTTAGTTAACATCAGTTAGCATATTAACATTAATAATTATCCAAACATTGTTCAATTAAAAAAAAACAAAAAAACCTGTTCATATAGTTCAGGTGAGGTCAGGCCCATTAAATAATATTAACAAATACAATGTTTGGTGTTTAATAATGTATTAGTAAATGTTTAAATTAACTAAGAAATGCTTTAGAAGTAGTTTTAGAATGTAGTTGATTATGTTAACAAATGGAAACTTATTCAGTTAACTATTCAGTGCTTTCAACGGCATAATGTTAATTTTAGGTTTCAGACATTTAAATATGCATAAGCACCAGCAAAACAATACATTTAGAGATTGTGCACACTGACGCTATTATAGGAATAATATTTTGTTTCATTAATTAGATGAGTTTTATTCATATCAGTACATTATGTAAGTCACTTTAAAGTTTACTCTATTCTTCTTTCAGTCCACCGGCCATTTACTTTCATGTATTTTAGGAAAAGTAGATGAATTGACCTGTTGTAAATCCTATAGAACTGATTATCTGAACTGCGGCACAAACTAAATGTTATGCTATCGTTATAAAGGTGTTTAAACAACCAATAACATCTATTTGCTCATATTTGACTATCAGAATATCAGATATTTCATACTATAGTTAACGAATTTTTGAATATTTTTAATAAAAGGAAAAACGAAAGCAGATCATCAGTCATACAGCACTATTGTGACTGCGGTTTGTCACGTGACAAGCAATGACGCGTCACCATGGAAACAATAAAGTGATACGTTCTAAATAACGATTGCCTTGAAAACTCACGGTGGGGGCTCAGTCAGAATATTTTAAACTTAAGTCTGAAAGGGTTCAACTTCATCTGCTTACCGAACATAAAATATAGTACAATATGTAGTCATATTGTCATATTTTTGTAATAATTGTTTTTTGGAGCTTTTTACTTTTATTGTATGGAATACAGCAGCTCAGACATTCTGTTTAAGATCTCCATTTGCATTCTGTGGAAAAAAGTCAAACGTTCATAGAGATGAGAGAACCAGTGTGTGTGTGTGTGTGTTTTTTTTGTGTTTTTTAACATTTTCAGTTTTTGGTAATATAAAACAAAATATAAATATTATCCATAAGCTTAAAAACATAAAAAATAGAAATGTTGCCTTGGTAGCTAACTGAAATAAAATTGTATCACTAAAATGAGTAAAACTATAAAAACTGATACAAATTATAAAATCAAAACTACTAAAACTTTTTCCAGATGAAAATGATGCGCTTGAGGAGCATCTTGGAACTTCAGCTCTTAAGCAATAAAGACAAGCCAATGATTTGCCAAAAATAACAGCAAGCATTGCTGCAAAACAAATTGATTATAGATCTCAATGGTCCCTTCCTCCTGATGCCGAGAAGACTAAGAGGGAGGTGGGGTGCTATTCCGACTGATTGTCCATTAGACTCTGCATTAATCCTTAAATGCAAAATCAATACCGAGAGGCAAATGAGATCAGAGCTCTGCTGGAGAGAAGGATAGGAGGGAACAGGCACTGGAAAAAAAAAAGAAAAAAAAAAAGAAAAACACACACACTCTGGTGCCAGTCATGCTCCGACGAGATATTTGTTCATTTTCTCCCCCATGTTCTGTTCTTGCCTCTTTAGAGAAAACAAGAAGACATCTAAAGATGTCTTCTTAGACAGGGGTTTTCAAATTGGGGTCCGGGGACACCCAGGGGTCCTTCTGAAGGTTCTAAGGGGACCCTAGAACATTTCTGACAATAAAAAGCAAAAATGGATACTGAAAATTCTGTTTCATTTTTTCTCTCTTTTCTTGCCGGTAACGAGTTTTTCCAATAACATCAGTTATATTGCGATAAAGATGAATTTTGTGTAAGACGGTGTTTTGCATGTAAGAGTTTCCATGATGAAAGCATTGTTGATTAGTAGTAGCTGATAGGGCTGCACGATATTGGAAAAAAATTACATTGCGATATTTTCCCCCCAAAGATATATATTGCGATATTGAGAGCCATCAATCCAGGCTAAAGTCAAAAATTACCATTCCATGATATTAAGAAATGTTGGAAAGTATGTGCAAACATGTAACTAAACCTCCAGTAGGTGGCAGCAGGTTGACTGTCTTAATGAGTGAGTCACTGAGTCATTCATTCAAACGATTCATTCAAACGCTGAATCGTTCACACTTGTTGCTATGTGCTATGTTACGGGTCTGCTGTGAATGATTATCACTGCTGAAATAGAACAAAAGCACTAAATATTGCGTCTAAAATGTAAGTGACTAAGTGAATGTTAATTAGTTGTTTATGGAACTGTCATATGAAATCAGTGTCAATTTCAGTCGTGCAGGCATGAGGAACGTGCATGTCACTCCAGCAGCAAACTCGTGTGTTTACTTTGTGCTACCATTCTCTTAATACACCATGGGCTACTACCCTTCACATCACATGTTCCGGCGATGTGACTATCGCACACGCGCACATCGCGATGTCGATGTTAAAACAGAATATCGTTCAGCCCTAGTAGCTAAAGCTAACTTAGTTCTAAAAAAAAAGTTCCTGGATGCGGTGTACTAGCTTTTACACATGGATTTTGTTATCTAAAGTAAAATTTTGCGAAATTCAACATGACAGCGATCAACTTGAGCTAAACGTATTGAGTTTTTATCATCTTACTAATGGCTAAGTGTATAACATTGTAACTTTATGCTAAGTAATGTTATGTTAGCTATATTAGGCAGCTTTATGTGCTAGTGATACATGCTTCATGAAAACATAAACCAAAAAAATGTATAATCAAAATGAAAGATTACCTGTCCAGCAGAAATACAGCCATCAAGGAGTCACTTTTCAGTCCCTTGAGGTCCCTCACTTCTCGCCATCTTTGAAAAGCCACGCCGATATTTACTTGCGTTTGATTTCTTTGTTTATCCAAAGCCTTTTCTTGTACTGTCTTCCTTTTTTTGCATTGTTTGTCTTCGCTGACTGCAAAACCTGGCACTGTGGATTTTAATACTCTTTCTCTGCCTTTATTTTTGCCTAGGTTTTGTGCCTCTTGAACTGCTCAAATCAAAAGCCAATCACTTGTTTCGGCTCAAACAAAAATAATGACCGGGTTTTATTGCAGATTAAAAATTCTAGAGTCACTCGGTTTTTACACTCTCCTTTTCAGAGTACTTCCATTTTAATTATGTATTGACATTTGGACAAAAGTGTTTTAGATCACTCCTACCTACCCTACCTTTAAGCCAATTTAAGTTTGGAAACAATATGTTGCATTTATAAGGTCCCACTTACTATTTATCTAACAGTTTAAATGTTTTTTTCATACATCAAAATATATAGATGGCTTTATCATCATATTTGGGGGTCCTTGGCATCATGAAGTTTGAAAACCCCTGTCCGGGCCTTTTTATGCTCTCATAAATACAACTGACTATTGCTCAGAGTATAGCACAATAGGATGCTTTGTAGCGTTCTGTGATTTTCAATCGCAGGCCAAGTCAACCAGGCGCATCAAAATGTAATGAGCTCACAGAAAGATCTGTGTTGTCATACATTGTGTGCCGTGAGTTTGTGTGTGTACTTGTCCTCTGTTTGATAGAGCTGTGTCGTGTCCATCTGTTGCAGGTTTTAATGTCTGCGGATAGCCGAAGGCTGTGCATCAAACAACACCAGCTCTCACACAGATGGCAATGATCAACTCTACGGAGACATTTAGGGTTAAGCTGTCCTCATAACCGCGAGGAACCATGTGACCTCTGCACTGCAAACGCTTATTTGTGAGACAAGAGGATTTAGAGATCTAACTTTAAAAAATAAATAAATAAATGAATGCAAACCAAACAAATGCACCACGGGAAGAATGTTGGTCTAATAACGTTTAGCCTTCCTCATCTGTGTCATATTGTGAAATCAGATCTATTCGGTGTGTATATTCTGCATATATGTGCACCAGCTTGTGCATATTGGTGCATTGTTGCATGCACGGCAGTGTAATTTATTTATACTCAAAGAAACATGATGTCACAGCAACTACCATTTTCAGTTGTGGTTGTTGTTTGGATTTGAATAATTGATTTCTTTATTGTTGTTCTCTATAAGTGTTTGGTTGAGCTCATTACCCTGTGGTGGAGCTATATAAGGCTGTTTGTTTGTTTCCTGAGGTCTGGCACACCTTGACAGTTCTTGTAGGTCCGGATTTGGGTTTGGATTATGATTAGGTTCTTCCTTGTTTAAATTTCCAGGGGTGAAGGTCAGGAGAATCAGAGTCCAGAGTAGAGCCCGGCTGATTTATCGGTCTCCCGATTTTATCGGCGGATATGAGCCTGACGTAGATATAATAGCATCGGCGTATATACACGCCAATGTGTCTTACAGTTTCATGGCCCTCAGAATATCTTGTGTGACTGAACATGCAATATATCATAAGAAAGAACAGACCATCTGTTTTATTCTAGCTTTATGCATTCTTTTGTATCAACACTTGAATGTGGGTAAGTTTTAATAAATAATTAAAAAAACATTTTGAGCAAAAAGCTGAGAAAATTGTGTTTTGTCAAAGACTACATCCAGATCATATTCAGAACGATACTCAAAACACAGTTAGAGTAGACAAAGTCCATGAACACCCCCACAGCTTCACAGTCCTACATTCAGTAACATTAGGGAGTTTTGATGTATAGTCTGTTGAATGTTGATGATCACGTGATACATATCCATCTGCTTATAGGAGATCGCTCGTTTTTGCTTTTGCTTTTTTTTTTTGATCAGGAGATTCTGTACTCGTTCAGGAGATGTGTAATAGTTCCCCTTACCGTACAATGGAGGAAACAGGGAAAATCTATCCAGTGTTTTCTCATAAAAGACAGAAATCACTCACTTTATAACTTTAATAAGGGTTAATCTATATTTATACAGTGAATAATATGAAGTAACAATTTAACTTTGCCTTACTCTTTCTGTTGCCTACCTGAAAATCTAGTTTAGACATAAATGGAAAACCTGAAAAAGAAAAGAACCAAATAAAGTTTTTTATTTGTATGTTTTCTTATGTTGTATTTATGTACAAAGTATGAATATTATGTATATACTGTATTATATGTACAGTACGAGTCAAAAGTTTGGAAACACCAATGGAAAACTGAGCCCAAACTTTTGACTGATACGATATTATTATATACACCTAAAGAATATTGCCTAATATATCACAATCGGACTATTTTTACTCCCTAATATCGATATCGGCTCCCCAAAAAACATTGTTCTCTAGTCCAGAGCTGCTTAGTCAAGCTCAAAGATGGGCAACTTTGGTCCTAAAGGGCAACTGTGCTAAAGAGTTTAGCTCCAGCCCTGATAATTTTTTTGTTTGTTTGTTTGATTATGGTTTGAGCTGAACTCTACAGGACAGTGGCGCTCCAGGACTGAAGTTGCCCATCGCTGGTCTAGATTACTTTTAAATTTTCGGGTTTTTTTCCATTATAAAAATATTATCTTAGATTTATATGACAAGTGGTCAGAACAAAACAAAAACATGAAATGAGAATATATCCATATTATATCTGTATCTGTGCTAAACTTATTCTTAGCTTCCTTCTGAATCAGAGTGAAATCAATTTATTAGTGGCTAATATTAACAATTTATGGCTAAAGATAGACACTACTTTTTTATGTGATTTGTTTCCTTATGTGATATTTAATCACATGATTTACTCACAATGTAGAGGGTCGATGTAAATCAAGTTGAATTTTCTTACTGGAAGACCAGGCCAAAAAGCCCTCCTTTTTTATGCAGTGTAGCAGCCAAGTCACTTACATTTATGCATTTGACCGACACTTGTATCATTCTCTCTGTACACTTCGGCACACGCATTGCTTTGAAAATTGCGTAGCAGCCAGCCAATTGATTTTTTCATAACCTTTTGCTATTTTTGTGCACACTTTGCATCATACGGCATCTGTGGGCTGTCTGTATAGGCATGGCGTCTCTGAGCTACTAGACCATATTTGTACTTTTTGTAAGATCACATAGCTAGAGCTACCTTTTCACCTGTTCACCATTTCTCCAATGGAACGGTGACTTTGATATCCCTCTTCAAACGAACCGCTTTAAGCATATCCTGGATCTTAACCTTTTGTGAAAGCTTGTTAGATTTCACATATTTTCTAATGGATTGGACTGAGTTATAATATTTACAAATATTTGCAGGGACATTCATAACTGCATTATCCCAAATGTCATTGGTGACATAAGACGATTGCTTCATCTTTAACCTCGCCTTTGAGGTGCACAGACAGTTATCCTGTACTCATCCTCCTGTTTTCCATGGCTTTTTTCTTGTAATCCCGTAAAGCTTTGCTTGGCTGAAAGGGTGATGTGAACTTCATGCATGAGGTAATCACCTCACTGGGTGTGTTTTCTTTTTCTTCAGTGAGACAGAGAAAAGCCAAAGAGAGAGAGAGAGCGAGAAAGTGAGAGTACTATTGATCTTCATAAAGCCTAGCTTTCCCAGCTGTGAACGCCAGCTCTCAGCTCAGAGATAAGATGCTTGCTTCACTTTACATACTTAGAGACACTTTAATGGCAAGTACATTCAAGCACAACTCCAAACAAGCATGCCCACCCATACACATCACAAAGCAAAGTGGATGTAGAAAGACTAAGAAGTGTGTTCCCAACATACATTTTACAATATGATTGTTCTGTGATCCTTTATGCATCGTGTGGCATTTCATTCTTTTTGATGAATGAATTATATAAAGTTCAGTATACATTTCTGTAAATCCTAATGCTCAAAATAATTAATTGGTTTGAGTAGGGTAAACATAAATGAAACAAATTATAGTTCAATCAGAAATGAACTTTTATGAGTATTTAGAACTTTATTTTGAGTTCACAGAACTGACACTTTTTAGGTAATCTAAAAAGGTTTCATTGTTTTGAGTTTTGTGGACTTGTTTGTTATAATTTAGACAAACTTACAGTTAACTGGAACTGGGCTGGGATTTCCTGCATGCTGTTTTTTTTGTATGCAAGTTTAAAGGAACTGTATGTAAGAAATGTATTTAAATTAATCATAAAATAGCCCTGCTATGTCACTGGACATTAAGAAATCATGTTCATTTCAAATAAATCACTGACAACAGTAGTCCGGCCAGGATATTGTCATTTAAAAGTTGTTGTTGCAGCCCTCAACTTATGTTGATGTTTGACATGTTGTGTTTTGGCCTGAAGCTCCACCCTCCACCTGTCTACCAATCACAAAGTCAGATTACCATCATCATGACGAGTGGATCATGAGCTTAGTTTGAGAATGTTCTATATGGTTGTACTCATTCAGCATTTGCTATGCTATGCTATCAAAGCATTTTGTTACCAATTAGCAAGTTTTACAGAAACTTTACCGAAATTTACAGAATTAGCTAAAGCTAGCCAATTTTCCACTATTAAAAATATTTAAGTTGAGGGTACATGATCATTTTAAGTTAAATGTTTGAATTAGCTTACTTAAATATTTCGATTTAAGAGTAATTAAAATCCTGCCAGTTTAGCTTACTTAAAGGTGCAGTGTGTAGTATTTATGAGGATCTATTGACAGAAATGCAATATAATATACATATACCTGTACATGTCTTCAGCAGTGTATAAAGACCTTACATAATGTACCATTGTGTTTTTATTACCTTAGAATGAACCATTTCTATCTACTAAAGATAGTCAGTGAAATTGCCATTTTGCGCCGTCATGTTTCTACAGTAGCCCTAAACGGACAAACTGCTCTACAGAGCGCTAGCTGCTCTCTGCTATCTCAGACAACGACATATTTGTCCTGTGTTGGCCACCGTAGCTTCTCTATGTGCTTTGAAAGGCAGGAGTGAGCAGTGGGCAGATGTAACTGATATTTTTTTTATTTTATTTTATTTTAACTTATTAATGCTGTATATAATACCCTTGTTGTACAAATTAAATGTGCAGCATCAACTAAGTCAAAAATAAAACATTTGCTTAAAATAAGTAAAAAATAAAAAGAAAGATTTCTGAATAAATACAATTAAAATGCAATTCAGTAAAAAAAAAAAAAAAAAAAAAATATATATATATATATATATATATATATATATATATATATATATATATATATATATATATATATATAATTTGATTAGTGAACTTGTGTAGAATCTGAAATATGTATTATTACTTAAACACCATAACATGTCTTGTTTTAAATTGGTCCTAAATTCTACAATTTTGTTTGTTTACAGGTTTAAATCCACCCCCTTTTCATATGATCTCAGTTTGTTAACAGATTGTTGCTTTGATCCGATGAGTCAGATATGGGTTTAATACTAATTCACTAAGATAAATTAGTTTTGATAAAGACCTTCAATACATTCCTGACTATTATGACTTTTAACATTAAAAGCATCTCGGTTCATTGGCAGCGTGCCTTGTTTGGTTCTTACTGGTGAGTAGATTATTGTATCTATAATGGCTTTGAAATACATCTGCTCGACAGATTTAGCAGAGGTTATGATGACACAAAGTTTTTTCAATAGCAATTTCTGCGAACGCTCTTGGTGTATTAGTCATTTATATAACATTAGCAGAAACGCTTACATAAAATCACTGATGTGTCACAAAGAGTACGATAGATGAAAATTTAAGCCCTTGTACATTATAACATTAAACAGACTTGGACAAGAGTAGATTGGTCTAAAAAAAAAAAAAAAAAATATATATATATATATATATATATATATATATATATATATATATATATATATATATATATATATATAAAATCTGAATCAATTACTTTGAGTTCTGGGAAAGAGATATATAGACACTGTTAATCCCTAGTGCCATGTATCTGACGGACAGATCAGGTGGAAAGATTGATGTCCTCACCCTTTAATCGCACACTGAATGGTAGAGAAGTATTTCAGCCCTGGGCAGTATGTTCGAAAGCACACAACACAAACGCTTTTCATCTTATCTACCATTGCCGTTTTACCTTTGATGATGGTGAAGGCTGCTATATATCCGATATACTGTATATGAGTGCTGGAGATCCAGCTAACTTATTATGGCTATTTTTGTCTGTAAATGTATCATAATCTGTGACTGTGCTTATCATTAATGTAGTGTTATTGTCATTTCACTCTCTGTTGCCCAGTGTTGGTTTAAAGAGAGAATGCTATTGTCTGTGCAAATATGCAGATGTCTCTTTATTTTTTATTTTTATTAATGGTGTGATAAAATAGCGCTCCATTGAATACATGCCCCATTTTGAACCATTATACTTCTTAAACCTCATTAAAGAGTGCCTCTTCAGCACATTATTTAAGTCCAAAAATGTAGTTAATGCTCTTAAATAGCACATGCCCTTGCTGTGTACAATAGGTACATTTTAGATTTTTTTTTTTTACATTTTAGCATAGAGTTTGGTGAAATATTTGGATTATAAAGTATGCTATATTTTTGTAAAATTTCACTTGTGTGTGTGTGTATACAATGTGTATGGTACGACCAGTATATATATATATATATATATATATATATATATATATATATATATATATATATATATATATATATATAATTATATATATATATATACATATATATATATATATATATATATATATATATATATATATATATATATATATATATATACACACTATATAAAGAGAGTGGGATGATTTTGGGTTACACATTATTTTACGGTGTCATTGTTACAGTGTGATTATATATTTAAGTAATAATAATTGACCTCATGTAGTTACTATAGGGTTAGGGGTGGATTTGGGTTTGGTTGAGGTTTAGTTGCATGTAATTATGCATAATTTACTGTTATCAAGTACGTTACATATATAATAAGGCCACTGTAAAATAGTGTTACCAAATTTTGTGTGGCTATCTAGTTCTTTTAAATGAAAGTCCAATGAATGCTTTTTCCTCAAAAATGTGCGTTGTATTTTGTAAACATGACTTTAGCCCTTTCTCAGTATGTTTTCTTGTCTGTGCTTGTGTTGTTGTTGACTCGTGAAACGTAATCAGTCGCCGCTTAAGTGTTGTTCCAATTCAAAGTTCACATCAAGCCAAGTATCCTTCAAATCCCCGGATGTGTTCTTGCTCCGGGCCCAGGATACATCAGGAGGTGACTTGAGCAAACTTAAGACAGCCAGGTATCCCAGAATACATCTCTCACCAACAATCAAGTGTCAATGGCAGAAGAGAAAACCCTCATGATTGTGTCACGAAATGTAGTTTTCAAAAGTTTTTAGGTAAGAGTGTTGTTGTTTATTGCTCAAATCTGCAGTGTATTTATAAAGAGAAAGAAGATTTGCTCCAACGTTTTGAGAGTTGTGAGATCAAGGCGATCACCGGGAGCTCAGTACTCATTAACCCAGCCTGGAAAAGCCTTACCTCGGCTAGTAATTTCCCACTGGATAGGATGTCTCTAAAATGTTTAAATATGATATAAAAGTCATCTTTGCAATCTTTGGTCTCATGAATCTATTTTTTCCTGGGCATATCGTTTTGGCTAGAGGCAAAGTTCAGTTTCATAACTTAATATATTTATATATACCGCCGTACTAGAACGCTGACTTTGCTTGTTTGAAATGTTTTCTTGTCTTTATTTGTCTCGTCTATTTATTGCCTTATGCTTTATACTTTTTATAATGGCTATTATTGTTCATTAAAACTGACATTTAACAAAAAGTGACGTGTGTTTAAAAGAAGAAGAAAAAAGTTGTGTGTGTTTAACCCTTAAAGACCTAGAACATTTTCGGGGGCCTGACGTGCCTCCACTTTTCATTGTTTTTCTCCCCCATTCTAGCAGTTAGCATCAAGTGCTATATATCATTTTAAACATGAGAACCTGAAGTTTCCATCAAGCTAATTTGATGTCCCAATTTTACATTTATTAATTCTGAGAATGTATTAAATTAATATAAATAATAAAAACAGCAGCAAAATGTTTTTTTCTTTTTTACTGTGAACTCAAACAGAACTTCATGAAGTTTGGATTTTTTCCTTTAGAAAGTTAGACTTGGTTGTTTTACACTTCCAGATTAAATTGTGTCTACATGTAATAATCCCTCAGCAAGTTATAGCCATTTATTATAACCTATTCTAGGCGTTTCTAGATTTTTTTGAGTGAAAGCAGGTGTATTTTATTCACTGACAATGTGTCCTAAAAAGTTCAAGTAGTAAGGTAAATAGAAAGATTGTTATATAATAACACTGAAACAAACATTCTTCAGAGAAATATATTATAATTTGAACATGAAAAACAAATGCAAACAATGCAACAAGTTGTGACCAACAAACCGTGCAATAAAATATACTGAGGCTAAGTTTACGTGTGGGCGGCTATTTTCATAAACGGACATTTCAACCTCTGCAAATAATCTTCTCAAACACAAATTGAGGAAAATATACTGAGTGAAAAGAGTGTAAAACACAAACTATATGCAAATAGAGAATATACTGACTTTTGTGTGCTGTGCTCTGTGAGAGAGCGTTTTGCACACGTTTAGTTCTGTTTGTTTTCATGCACGCAAATTCACACCCACTTTCACGTTCATTTTTCAGAGCAACGTGATTCGTGGTTCAAAAGACCAAACATTGATAGTTCCAATGAGAAGTCATACCTATGGAAAGCGGAGGTTATCCTCTTTACGGTGCAGTTTACAGCATACAGATTGGATTAGCGGTTTAAAAGTTATTTACCATTTTAGAACAATAGTTATTTTTAGCCACTGTCTCTGTCTTTAAAGGGTTAAATGTCTTATTTAATTTTGATTATAAATTATACATGCAGCAAAGATAATCAGAGTATACTGTGACATATTACTTGGACCACATATTAATATGTTTCATAGTTTTAAAATTAAAACAAAAAGAGGCAGGGTTGTGTTTTAGATTTAGATTTGTTAAATACATATGCAATGAAGATAATCGTAATTGGCTATTAATATGTTTACATTTTTTTTTAAAGAAAAAAGGTAGGGGGTCTTTTATATCATATTTTGTGTTATTGTGTTTGTGTTTTATTTTATTGAGCTAAGTTATCTGTTCTTGTTCTTGAGTTTTAAAAGATGCTCCCATTTTCACAGAAGTTACAAGCCAGCCAATCAGAAATGAGCTTTAGATTTGGCCATTTATTTGTGCAACATGCATCAGGCGGTCAGTGAACAGACTGTGGGCGGTCAGTGAGGCTGAGACTAGTGTCATCGTAATAAGGTGAAGAGGGATTTCAACCTATCACCCTCTGGTTACCCATCTTTTCCACACTCATTTCCCAGCGGAGGTGCTACAGATGCTCTGTTACAGATCAAAGAGTTCTGGATCCTCCGCTTCAAAAGCGCCGGGGTCGTGGTGGCAGTCCAGCATAAGTATCTGGAGGCCTTTTTCTCCATCCACACCGGCTTCTCTCCCAGCTTGAGCCGATGGCTTTCTCCTACGGTTGTGATCAGCGGCCAAGGTGGGCGGAAGCCCAGCAGGGGGTGAAGGATCTTCTAACGAGCTGTGAGAGGCAGGCTACAGGGGGCCATGAGAAGCCAGAAAGTCACCAGAAAAGGTCTCGGGTTGTGTGTGTGTGTTTGTGTGTGTGTGCTGGGTCAAACACTGACAGCCAGACAGAACAGAACAGCTCCCGCTGAGCTTCAGTCATCAGACACATGATCCCACACAGAGGCCTTATTAACATATGCCAGTGTGCACATGCACACGCTTGTCGTCATGTCAACATGAGTCTCAGGTTGCTTGTTGGCATAGAGCATTGGCTCAATTCTTGTTTGCTTCTAAGTGGTGCACGTTCTAATTTAACCCTTTAAGCCCTGACATGTTCAGAGTTGTTGTTTTTTTCTGAGTGACATACACAAAAGTAAAGACTGTGGCGAGGTGGACGAGCGAAAGATGTGGAAGGAGCGAGAGGAGGCCGGTGGGTGATTGAGAATGAGCGTCACCTGGGAGGCACAAGTCTCGAGTCTGGCTCATTTATGGGAGCTTTGAGGCATATGGCCCTATCCTAAATGGCACCTAAACCCTCACGATCTTCCTCTGAGTCCACACTTTCACGACGTAATGCTGATTTGACTGCCGGGTAGAAGTCCTCTGCGTCTAGCTCGCAAACCTGCAGGCTCAGCTGAAGTGTGCATCGAGGTCGCATAGCAGCCGCAAAGGAGGCACTCATGAGCCCCCTTCTTTAAGCTTAAATGATGAATGGGACACACTACGGTCTTGTGGACTTAGCGGACATGTGTACGCAATGGCCATTGTAAGTCCACAAGACCGAAAGTGCACATGAAGTGTGCCATTTGGGACAAGGCAAATTGCACACTTCATGTCAAATTAATAATATTAATTAAGAAATATTGACTGTATGGTTGCAACCGTTGAACTAATTTCAATCAATGGTACCAATACAATATATTTTCTCTTTTTTTCACGTTGTAATGGATTTTTAGAAGGGGGGATACTTCATAGAAGGGGGAAATCTCAACCACCACCAATGTACAGCATCCACCTGGATGATGCGACGGCAGCCATTTTGCGCCAGAACGGTCCCCACACACCAGCTGATTGGTGGAGAGGAGACAGAGTGATTAAACCAATCATTATATGGAGATTATTAGGAGGCCATGATGGACAGGGGCCAATGAGCAAATTTGGCCAGGATGCCAGGGTTACACCCCTACTTTTTATTGAAGGACTTTCTGGGATTTTTAACGACCACAGAGAGTCGGGACCTCGGTTTAACGTCTCATCCGAAAGACGGTGCTCTTTGTCAGTAAAGTGTCCCCATCACTATACTGTAGCCCACTCAACCTGATTTGTTCATTTAGAACCGCACACTGTTATCACAGGTTACATGACTCTCTTTTTATTTTTTTATTCCAATTGACTTTAGATTGTAGACTTTGGCATATTGGCAGATCTGAGCACAATAGAGCAGATGTGGGATTTTATGGGGTCATTTTCTCAGGATGAAGAATATTATTAAATAGATATCACTTGTGGTTTTTATTTCCTATAAGTAGGATTCACTATAATGTGAAATGATTCCAGTAATAGAAAACCACTTTATTATAGTTTTGGCTCTAAAACTAGATTAGATGAGCCATGTTTTTTTTTTTTTAAAGCTTTTTTTCATTAGCTGAAATGTGTATGTACACCTGTGACTGCACATAGTAATGAACCAAGTGCTTAGCAACCATAAAGTTTGGTTAATGAACCATATTATTATTTCACAGCAATGTAAAATTAGAATTATAATTTCATTTGTGAGTCAATGTTATGCTGTTTTTTTTTTTTTTTTTTTTTTTTTTGTGTAGCAATTAGTTAATGCTTTTTTTATTGTAATTGTTATTATTGTTATTATAATATATTATTTAAATCTTGGAACATAATCATATTGCTGTTGTGTTTTTATAGCAGTTATTTATTTATTTGGTACTAGCCTTAAGTATGGTAAAGCCTTAAAGGAGAACTTCAGTGCTGGGAAGATGAATCTGTATTTAAACTGGGTCATTAATGTAGTTGAAATGTGAATATTATTTTTAATTTGGTGCTTTCTAGACTGAGAAAAGACAGAAAAGGGTTTTTTTTTTTTTATGGGGATGAAAGACAACTATTCCCAGAATGCTTCGCTGCCCTACGAGGCCACTCCCAAAGCCACTGCTACTAGATTACTGAATCACTTTCACTTTCCCACCGCGACCGCGTTCATTTTCATAATATCAGTTCAGTTAGAGAACAGACACTACAATTAAAAACTGAACGTGTCTGTTCAATATAATGTGATTTAGCCGCTGAGGGAGTGTAACAGCCCAAACGCTGCAGGAGTCAGATTACATTGACAGTAATGGATGAGCTCGTGATGAGAGCTGAGGTAAACGCGTCTGCGGCATAGATTCACAGCGCATGTTCAGTCTGGTGCGTTTTCAGTTCCTGCCTTTGAAAGCAAAACTTTCACTTAGTTTGAGAAGTTGAAAGACTTACTTTGCTCCGCTGGCCGCACCGTTTACATGAATGCTTGAGGTTGCAGCTGCGAGCTAAGTGTTGTGAGTGTGATCTCCCATCCCCCGCACACGAATTGTAAACATGCGGAAATGACTCCCTCTGCTGGCTGTAGTCTTTGGGAGGGGGGGGGGGGGGGGGATAACAAACCTCTTATATATATTTTTTTTATTTATTATTATTTATTTATTTATTATTATTATTATACATTTTTTGCCTGATTATTTTTGTCGGTTGTTTAACGTTTATATCCTAAAACAGCTGCCGAATATGAAATGTTTAGTTTAGCTACTTATATCTCGCGAATCAGTTGCTTCTTTGCACTAGCCTAGAAATCTAGATGAACCCTAGCAGTCTAATTTGCCGTGAATGTAGTCTAGCAACTCTCAATAGACTTCTGAGCTGGAAAAACCAAACTCTGGTCAGGCCAATCACATTGTGTATGGAGTCGGTGGGCAGGCTTAACATAATGAAGGCAGAGTTGCATGCTTCTTGTGAACAAAGAAGCTGGTGAACGGCGGCCTTTCGAATCGGCTTTGACCACGACTTTAAAGTCTGGAAGACTTTAAGCTTTTCTTTGAGAAAAGAACGGACTGGAATCATTTTTAAAGGTCCCGTTCTTCGCGATTCCATCTTTCAAACTTTAGTTAGTGTGAAATGTTGCTGTTAGAGCATAAATAATACCTGTAAAATTATAAAGCTCAAAGTTCAATGCCAAGCGAGATATTTTATTTAACAGAAGTTCCCTTTCAAAGCCTACAGCGAACGGCCGGTTTGGACTACAATGTTAGTAGTAGTGTTAATACTCTATTAGTCAGTTATTTCACAACATTTATTACATACACCTTGGAAAAATACAGAGGTCCGGTAGACTTTGGCTATGGCCACAATTACAGGCATGTAGGGAGGCTATAGTTTACCTCAAAACTTCAGTTTACATGGTCGGAGCTATTCAGTCTGGATCAGCTAGTTTCGCCACAGAGCCTTTATTGATGTACAGCTTGTATCAATTGCAAACGGATAAAGCGACTGACACTCGTTATCACTTCAATAAAGCGGCGAAAGCAGCAATCGAGTTTGTCAGTGTTGTACGTGAGATGATCGAGCTGCGACTGCTGGATGCGAGTGCGGTTTAATCAGGTAGAGCCGTTTCATTACCTGGCTTTTGGTGTTTGTTTACCATGCACTCACAGATGCGTGTGCGTGGTGGGGTTTGTCGATCGACTCACCGGGAAAAGTTCAGGTGCTCCCAATTGGTTTTCAATCATTCCCTCGACCAATCACAGTCCCCCTCCATGCTTCAGCCCCACCTAGCCCTCATGTTAATCCAGCCCTAGAGACACTCCATTAAAGATTTGGGTTAACGCTTTAGAATAATGGTCAGTCATCAGTTGGTAACTATGCAGGAAGCAATGCAGGACTATTGAGTAGTACTACATTAACATTTCAGCTACTATTAACTAATATGGAAACAAGCAACATGTAAGTAAAATAACATCTAGGACTAAGATAGATCTTTATTAGGTAAGCAATAATTACTGAAGAAGTTTGGCATCCATAAGAACTAATAGTTAACTATGTAAAATTATAAAGAATTACTAATTAATTAATAATCACAACATTAAAGGTCCTATGTCATGTTTTTTTTATTATTATTATTATTTTATAATGTTTCCTGAGGTGTACTTATATTGTTAGTACGGTTTTTAGAAAACACCCACTGTTGTGATTATCTAACATCTGCATTTAAAATGAGATTACGTGCGGAGGGGGCGTGGTTTAGTCAGGCGCGAGCAGGAGCAGCTGCAGCACTGCCATTCCAGAGAGAGACGGAGAGCTGGAGAAAAATTGCTGAGAAAGTGTTATTGTACCGATTTGTTGAGAGTGATGTGCGTGAGCAAATTTATTTTGTTTGTATCTGAGAGCTCTGAATAAACACGAGCGAACTTTGCAACGTTATTTCTGTCAAAAAATGCTTTCACCACAGCTAACGACAAACACGACATCGACATGAATACAGTAAGAGCTTCTGTTGAGCAGCTTAACAGCGTCATTCATTATAATGGCAGTTTGGACAAGTGTGCACTGCAGATATACGTGTGATTGACAGATCCGAACATTATATAAAAAAAAGTGTTCTTTGATCGCTCTCTGTAGTTGAATCATTTAAATAACAGATTTGTTTCATGCTGCTAATAGAAATGACGTGAAGTTGATCATTTTAGTCACTGGCTTGATTCACTGATGCATCAAGATGGCCAGCGGCGGGACTGACAGTATTAAACAATTTAGAAAGAAAGTCTGTGTGAATTTGAATGTTTAGCTGCACACCAGAAATCACTGATCACAGATCAGACATTAATAAACACTGTTACTGTTACGAACTGCTCTGAGACAGAAGGTTGAACATCCAAACGCAATATTTATTAAAGGGTAATCCGAAGTCGTAGTCCATAGGGGTGTAAGAAAATATCGATACACGTGAATATCGCGATATTATGTTTGGCGATACTGTATTGATTCTCAAAAACGCTGTATCGATATTTATATATTTATTTATTTACATCCAAGATTCGTGGTTTTGTGTTCGGTTTAAACCACAGACTGTATAACACCCAACCGCTAGATGGCAGTGTTATCTCAGAACGTATAACTGACGCGGAGCTGGAGAAGCGCAGGGTAAGAGTGTGTGCATCACTTGTGTTTACATTAGCAAACCTAGCTCTCAAGACGATAGCATTATTCCGCTCCTGCAGTATACAGAGCTGAAGTGTGGACTCATTTTGGCTTCAGCTAAAAAGAAGCCACTAAGGAAATTAACAAGAATCATTTTGTTTGCAAAATAGGCCAAGTTATAATCTAATAGGCTACTCGGGAAACACATTGAAACAGAGAGCTCGCTTAACATCCTGACGTCACCCGCGCTGCTGAGAAGCGTTTCGATAGAATAGACTGCACGTTTTCCTCTCAGTAACAAAACAAACACATGCCAAAACTGACAGCGGTGCCTCTCGTTGCAAAAACGCGTTCTATGTGATCGGGGCTGCTGTGTTAAATATAAAACAAACGGTCATTCAGTCATGAAATGGACTGCACTTTCTGTTGTTAAATAGCCACTGCTATACTGTGAACCTTTAAAACATGTACACATAAAGAATCCTGCACTTTACTTAGATTGCACATTGCATATGATTAGTGATATAAATGATACTGTATTAATTAAATAAAATATGTTGTCTCATGTTTTAGGCTTATGGTTGTGTTCTTTATTCTTTTAAATTTAAAAACAAAAACACACAAAAAAGAAATATCGCAATATATTGCCTCTCTTACAATATCGCAATATATTGCAATACATCGTAACCCCTGTATCGTGATACGTATTGTATCGCCAGAGTCTTGGCAATACACAGCCCTAGTAGTCCATAAAACAGGCAAAAGGTCATACACAGATAGGCAGTTCAATCAGGCAAACAAAACAAGGGACAGAGGCAAAAGGGTAATCCGAAACAGGCAAGAAATCCAAAGAACCAAGAAACAATAGAACCGCTCAGAAATGCAGTTGACACTAAACAAGACTTCGCAATGAATGACAGAGATAACCAGGCTTATATAGGCAGAGGTAATGAGGTGATGAGACACAGGTGTAAACATGAGTGCTAATGAGTCCGGGGAAAGGATTATGGGTAATGTAGTTTGTGATGGAGTGACAGTCCGGGGTGGAGTGCCCTCTGGTGGTGATCATGGGCACTCACACTGGTGAATTGTGACAGTTACTCATGGTTTGTGGCAATGCTGTCGAATCCATATGGTAAAGCCTGTGCTGACATCGCGACTGATAAACTGAGTCCATTTTCTACCAGTTCTTTGGGCAGGCAAAGCAGAGAAAGGGGAAGTAACCTTTCCTGGTATGACGTCATAACAGGAGAAATCAAAGGCATTCAAATTCAAAATGCTCAAAGGCAGCGAAAGACAGCCAGAACTCAGTTTACACTGATCAAAATTTCTAGCCACTTGGAGACAATATTCAGTCTAGGGGAACTCATATTAATGTTGAAAAACCTCATTAAATTAAAATGTCATGTCATGCCATGTCTTTTTTTTTTTTTTTTACTTTCAACTTGGTCATAAAATGCTTCACAAGTGCTACCTAGTTACTCTGCAGGAACTACTAGTGAGCTTTTTTACTTTAAAATATCATTAGTAGTTTTTGACGATTTACTATTTTTTACTCTGAATATAGTCATAAAAGGCATCACTAATTACTATTGCTGTCATACGTTTTAAAAGTTGACAGCCCTACAAATTACTCAAGGTTTACCTAGTCGTTCTTCAAGGACTACTAGTGAGCTGGACCAATATTTTAAAGTGAAAAAGATCACTGGTAGTTCCTGCAGAGTGACTAAGTCCTGCATCGTTATAGCCTGGTCCTACCAGAATCTTGTACATTTAATTTGTACTCTCGATTGACAAGCGTTAACTCCCTTGAAGACGGAAACTCAGTTGAGGTTTAAAACTATTGGATCTTCCCAGAGCTACACTGGATCTGCAATAACCAATCGCTAACGTTTGGTCGTGACGCATGTCATCTCAAACTAGTCGCCGTCATCATTCTCAGCCACTGCCTCTGTTCGCTGATTCGACTGGTTAAAATTTGACCGGAAAATATACTGCAATCCCAGACTGAGCACTGAAGGAAAATGAAAACTGAACGGAATTACGTTGGAGGGCGGAGCCAGACTAGCATGGTTACATATTAATGAGGGAACATTATTCTAAAGTGTTACTAAAATGTGTTTAGATTTGTTTGAGGCTTCAGACAGACTGAACTATTCTTGATCTTACTGTCTGATGGTATTGACACTTAAAGGGTCAGCGAGCAGGGATGCATCACTTGGATTACACAAGAGACCAAAAGAGAAATGAGATTCCCCTGATAGGATCTTTCCTGTGTCACAAGCTTCATGCGCTTTATTAAAATTCATCCCATCGTATGCAGCGCCGAATTCATTTTCTCATCCAATTAAGTGACCTGCTTGCCAGCTCTCTTTCTGTCAAACTGTTGTTCCTGTCTTCCATCACGCACACACAGTCACACGGTTTCTTCCCTACTCAGGTTTGATCAGTGCTGAACAATAGGTTATCTTTCCAGAGCACAGATTTCTCATGATTGCTGCACTCTGGTCCTCTAAAGCGTAACTCCAGAAAATTGGGGAAAGTTGACAGAGCAGGAAGAGGTATAAAATATTGCTTCATTTTGACATCTTTTCACACAATGGCAGGGAACAGCAGAGACAAACGAGGAAGGAAAAAAAATGTTAAATCGCTCAAAGGAGATTTGCGCTACTTCGAGGATGCTCTTTTGTAACTCGTAGACATAATCAAGTTCCTAGATATCGAGTTCATTAACTTTTTCCTCAGATGTTTCTTATATAATTATTAAATGGAATAAAAACTAGTAGACAAATGTTGAGAGGCATCCAAGTGTCAACTTAAACATTTCTCATTAAATCAACTTACAATATCTTACATAACATAAAAGGTTTAAGTTCATATTTAAATATCTGACTTGAGTAAATATGTTTACTGAACAATTATGAAAAGAGATTACTGGGGGAAAAAAACAAACAAACAAAACAAAAATCTAAGTAGCAGAATACTATATGTTTGCTTTTATATAGTCTGTTATTAGCCTGGCTCTGCCCTCCTACGTACTTCCGCTCAATTTTCATTTTCCTTCAGTACTACGTCTGGGACTGCTGTGTAGTCTTAGGTTTTCTCCGAACAAATTTTTACCGGTCCAATCAGCGAACAGAGGGAGTGGCTAAGAAAGATGACTTTGATGTCATGCGCTAGTTTGAGATGTAGTTCAGTAATGGCGGCGGTGAAAGATACAAACTAAACCATTAATTGCATTGTGGCACCGCTGCCGAATATCCAGAAGTTAAAGCCGGAGCAATAACAGTCTTTGCTGGGGTTTGTTGGTGGCCATGATGTTGTGGCCCTCCAACAGGGTAAATTCGGGAAAAGTTTGATTTTCCAGCTCGTTCCGTTAGTGGCGAATGAGTTGGCTGAAGCTATTCGGACGGTAACTGTTTCTCGTGGGCTCGGAAGATATTGCCATCATTTAAGTTACAGGGAGTGGTCAGTTATTTTATTGCCGTCCGTCTCTCACCACCCGCGTAAAAATCCCTGGCCGAGTTACCTACGGCTTTTGACAAACGCAAGGTCGTGTTGATGTAATAGCTGTCCGAATCCACATCTCTGAGTTTTCAACAATATATCACTTCAAAATTCACTGTTTGTAATCATTTTTGACCACTGCAGAACACCATTCGGTTGCTTTGCTGTTATTAGGATGCATTTATAGACTTGTATTTCCTTTAAATGCTGGCAAGTAATTACAAGAGCAATACATTTCATCACCGCTCAAACAAATTAAAATAAAAGCACTTAAACATTGGAATTGGTCCGTTATTTATAGCAGCATTTATTATCATACCAAGCATATGACATTTTATTTACAGCATACAATCATGTTACGGACCACGTGAGCGACGGGTTCCCGATCACAAAACTCTCCCCTCCACCGTGGCGTGAATAAATCACAATCCGAATGCACCAGTTTTAGATTTTATCCTATAGTTTTATTACTGAGGTGGCATGCACATGTGCACTTTTATTTTGTCGGATTTCCATGAGTGAAACATGCGAAGGGCACATGACATATACGTCACGACCAAACGTTAGCGATTGGTTATGGCAGATCCAGAGTGGCTCAGAGCAGATCCAATAGTTGTAAACCTCAACAGGGTGCCCGCCTTCGTGGAAATAAACCGTTGTCAATGTAGAGTGGCCAGACTCTATGTACAAATGAAATGTACGAGAGTCTGGTTAAACCAGGCTAGTGTGTTATAAGTGATATAGACTAATTTCATTGCAGTCTGGGTGAACAATTTAGATCTAAAAAAAAAAGTTTAGATGATATTAAAATAATTTGGGATTCGAGTGGGGTTGTAGAGATATTTAACATAACTCTTTTAGAGTCTTGGCAAGGAGACTCCAAATTCTTATTGTAATCGTAATGCCATCTAGGAGAAACAAATTCAATATTAAAGAGAAATTATAAAATGCAATTTTTTGAAAAGGCACTCAAAAAATATAATTCTGTCATCATTCACTCACCCTAAAGTTGTTTCAAACCTGTATGAGTTTCTTTCTTCTGCTGAACACAAAATAAAATATTTTGAAAAATATGGGTAACCAAACAGTTGATTAGTATAGAACAATGAAATACTGTGGAAGTCAATTGGGTAACCGTTTGGTTACTGACATTCTTCAAAATATCTTCTTTTTTGTTCAGCAGAAGAAAGAAATTCCTACAGGTTCGGAACAACTAAATAATGACAGAATCTATCCCTTTGAAAAAAATGATATAAATTCTCTTTCCTATGGAACTATTGAGATTTTGACTCTATAAAGTTTGGGGAGATTACTAGGGTCTTTATGTAAAATAAACGTTCTTTCAGCAAAAGCCTATTGGATGTCTAGAAGAAATACCTGAGCTATTCAAAAGATCTCATTTGCGCTTTCCTGTGGGGGAGGAAGCAGAAAGTTGGGGCAGGCAATAGATGAGCTGAGGGGAAAAGGCTAGACCGAAGGAAATTATAGAAAAGGATGGAGAGAATGCAGTAAGGAGAGATGTCTTATTGTGTTCCTGTGCGTGTGTGTCAGTGGGAGTGATGCTGAGGCTGGTCATTGCTCCAGGCAGCTACTGTGGATGTGTTGATGTTTCTTTTTTTTCCCTCTCTGTATTTCAATCCATCTCTCTCGGTCTGTATCCCCCTCTCTTTTATGGAGATTTTAGCACTCTGTTTTGCCATTAGGTGCTGATTAATCTTGAATAAGCAGCCTGAAATATGCTGCTGCCATCACTTAGCATGAGGGGAAAAAAAACACAGCTCCATTTCTCTTCCTGTTGAAGGTTGGATCTACATTCTCCAGAACAAGTCAGCCTCCCTCCCAGCTGTTGGAACAAAAGTCTCCACATTTTTCTTTAAAAACATCTTTAGCCTGACATATGCAGTGCATCACTGTTCGTAGCGCAAACAGGCCAGAAATGGGATTTCACAATGTGCCACATTTTGCTTAGTGGTATTGGAATTACAGTAACAGTCCAAATGAATCCGTTTAGCTTTGATCTTTCTTTTTTCTTCTTCTTTTTTTTCTCTTCCTATGCAAACTCAAAGCCTATTAATCGAGCTGGAATTTATCCTTAAGAGATCAGAGATGAGCAGTTGCATCCTTTCATTCATACATGAGCAAAAGTTGGAGAGTATACGGAAGATGTTTTACCAGTAAAAGATCTGTGGGCCACAGATTGACCTCATGGCTCAAAATCAAACAGATAGAACATGCTTCTTGTCTGCAGTTATGTCATCTACCAGTTACGGGTACATGTCTAAGATAGCTAGTCAAAACCTGACCCCCTCATAACACCAAATGTAAATATCATGAGAGTTTTGCAGAATTACTTTTATTTCCTTATCCTGCTTTGCATCTCTGCAGTGTTGACACAGTTTAAATATTCATGATAATATTCTCAGTGCGGAAAACATCTCCTTTAAGGGCGCTTAAATATTAATGTGCACATTGTGTGTAAAATATGGCCAATGTGAATTATAGAGAAGTTTTTATGTTTTTTACCATATGAATGATGCATGATAATAATGGATTTCTGTGCATCATGTCTTTCTCGTTCGCTCTGTGTCCCTCTCGGGTCAAAACTCAATCGCTACACGAACAAATACATATACTGTACAAAATTATTGTTGTTTTTTGTTGGTTTAACTTAAAAAAGTAAGTAACCTGGTTGCCTTAAAATTTTGAGTTTATTGAAATGAAAAATTTGAGTTGATACAATGAAAGACATTTGTTTAATAAATAGAAACTCAAAATATTATTGTATCTAAACCACATAAAAAATTGATAAATCATGAAAATAGCACTATTAGGCATGTTTCACTGCGTCATCAGAAATAAAACACACACAATTACCCAATATGCTTACAAAATCTTTTAATAATATTTTAATAAAGGTTGTCGAATCTCAAAAAATGTTCACTGTATTAACTCAAAAATTTAATTTCAGTGAACTCAAAATTTTAAGGAACCCAGGTAACTTTTTTTTCGAAATATTTTTTTATAGTGTATACACAAGTAAGCAAAATTTCTGTAAGATTTTTTCTTTTTCGGTCAGAAATAGCTGCATGAAAGGGAAGATTTACAATTTTGCAACACCGGTGATAAACTGTATCAGAATAATTTCAGATTCCACGTTCAATAGGCAGTACTGTGCTGAAAAAAAAGCTATTTAACATGCAGCAATTATATAATTTTTTTTCCCCCCTCGAAACATTGTTTGTCAAGTTTCCCCATCTTAGCGCTGAGCTATTGTTTAACCGAACGCCTCACTTCATTAAGGGCTGTGGTGGGTGAAACATCCATACTCTCTCAGACATGCTTGATTAGCAAGTGTTTGTCTTGGGGCCGCTCTTCACAGTGAAGTACACGGCAATTGCTTCCCGTCAATGTGACTGACAGCACTCTAAAGCTTCCTCATTACAGTGGCTATCATTTTGCTTTTCATGAGTGCCTGTTGCGCATACATCATCTACTTGATATTCAGTAAGGTCACTTGTCATTTGCAATACTTTGATACAAAGTGGTCTTTTGTTTAGTGTGTTTGCACTGACAGATAGGGTTTTAAAGTGTAGATCGTGTTTTAACCCCTTGCCTGTCACCTCCCGTTTGGCAAATGCAGCATTTAGACATACTCATAGTATAAAGACACCTGCTCATACGGTATTCTGAATATACACATAACCAATATATATTTAGAAAGCCAACACTTGAGAGTTTACAGCTGAATATTTAGAATTACTCAGATCAGGATTTTTTTTTTTTTTTTTGTGTGTGTGTGACAATTCTAGTGTTTGAGGCAAACAAGTCTTTAAATAAGGACACGATACATCCGGAACATTGGCTATTTTCAGATTTGAATATTACCATCATGCTTAATTTTTGCTTAGTTTAGCCTGCCTATTTGTTTAGGTTATAAAATGTGGCAAACAGTGGAATTCCACATTGTTAGCTCTATCTTTCATGTTGTATTCATCTTATAAATAATACAATGTTAATTTGCCTTTTTATTTTTGTGTAAAGAACTCTTAACATTCGGCAGTGTGCATGAGTCAAGAAAGAGATGCATCACATATTACACTGATTCATCCATTAAACTGGTGCATTGTGGGATGCAATATTCCACACAGCACATAGCAAATGTAATAGGTCATTTGGGTATTCTATGTATACAGAAAATTTGCAAACTGAGTGCACTATGCACATTATAATGTATACTGCAACAATAGTATACTTATATTCCTATTATAGCCAGATGCTAAGCTTGAAAACAATTTCAAAATAAGGGTAATCCAAAGTAAGATATTTCTTTCCAACAAACGTGAATTTAAAGCCAGGATACAGGGGATTATATACTGAAACAAATTAGGTCAAATATTTCAAGAGGGTTAGCAACAGTTGTGTTTAATCAATCAATCAACTTTATTTATATAGCGCTTTTACAATGACGAAGGTTTCAAAGGTTTCCTGTTAAACAGGAAAAGGGATGGTTAGGACAATATATAAATTAAATTGCAATAAATGTTTCCTGAAAATGTATCATAAAACTGCAGGAATACCCTACTCGTTCATTTAGGTGGTGATCGTGTTGTTTCCAGTCTGGCAATGTGAACAGCTCACGTGTAGAACCTCATGCATTCAAATGGATGGGAAGAAAAATAAAGAAATGTAGATTCGTGATTTTCATTTTTTTTTATTTTATAAGACTGGTCGTATGTTTATTTTTATCACTTAGAAGCCCTTAATGAATCGTGAAATGCAGATTAATTAGGCCTATTGTTCAGTAGTTTTGTCCTTGGATCTTGGTTTGTAAAAGAATTGGGAAATGTGCTAATTCTAGGATATGCATGCATAAATGATAAAGGGTGATGAAAGAGAAGATTTCAGGACGTTGGAAGCTTGGAACCCAACATAAATTATCACATTTTAGCTGGTTCATTTGGGGATAAAAGAGAGCTATATGTTACAACTTAACAGATTTAAGCAAAATCCGTGGTAAGATTGTCACTCTTGCAGGTAATGCAAGAAAAGCTGACAGAATTGTCACCTTTAGTGAAGTAAACAGCTTCTGTGATAATTGCTGTTAAAACTACTGGAAATTGTCCATGCAAGCCCCTCCCTTCCTTCTAGCTTTTAGACAATATAGCTAACAAGACTGTGATTATTCTCTTATGGTCCTATTCATACAGTTGTAAAACTTATAAAAATAAATGACTTTTTTTTATACTGATGTGTGACATAGAGGACGCAGGACGCCCTTTGGTCATTCAGTTCATCTTGACGCAAAACATAATGCACATATGCCTCTTATGCTTTACTGCACTGGTGAAGAGCCAACACTCGTGAATCAGATGCACTGGCATGAATCATACACGCCCCATTCTATTCCCAATTGTTCGTATGCGCAACACATCAGTCTCCGTTACAGCATCACGTTTCTCTGTATCGCTCTCCCTCTTTACTTTTTACTTCCCCTTTATCTCTCGCTCACTCAAATCTGGTTGCTCCGTCCCGTCCACAGGGTGGGATGAAAATCAATAGTGAAGACTCAGTGTTGGAAAGAACATGATCTTTGTATTTGTTGTGTGACTGGGCAGCAGCATTGGGTTTGGGGTGCTCCTGTGAGTTTTATTTGCTTTGAAATTGCATCGGATGAGTCATTCACGTGAGAGGGAGTATTTAATCTTGTCCAGACAGTTTGATTAATTTGCTCTGGTATTTAAGACCTGCATATCGTTCAGTTTATTTTTCTCTGACTTTCATTCGGAGTATTCCTAGTATTTTGTTCCGAGCTCAAGTTTAATAAAAGTCACAGCCGCTGCAATTAGATCCTGCTGTTTTTTTCATCTTTGTTGCAACTGTTACTGACAGAAATACAATAAAATATATTGATGAAAAACTTAAGCTTAAAAATAAGACATGTTTCCTTGGCTATAAAATTACTAAATAGATACAGCAACCAGGCATAACATTATGATGTAATATTCTTTTGGTCTGATGCTCACATGCCTGCTGTTCACACTTTAATCGGTGGACGGGGATCAGCATGGGCACCCTGAATGATCTGCGGCTATGCAGCCCCATCTGCAATTAACTGCGATGCACTGTGTATTCTGACACCTTTCTATCAAAACCAGCATTAACTTATTGAGCAATTTGAGCTACAGCAGCTCGTCTGTTTGATCGGACCACACGGGCCAGCCTCCACTCCCCACGTGCATCAATGAGCCTTGGCCGTCCGCCCATGACCCTGTCGCCGGTTCACCACTGATCCTTCCTTGGACCACTTTTGATAGATAATGACCACTGTAGACTGAGATCAGTCGTCTAGACCAGTGGTTCTCAAACCTGTCCTGAGGACCCCCAACCACTGCACATTTTGCATGTCTCCCTCATCAAACACACCTGATTCAAATCATCAGCTCATTAGTAGAGACTAAGATTTGAATTGGGTGTGTCTGATGAGGGAGACATGCAAAATGTGCAGTGGTGAGGGGTCCCCAGGACAGGTTTGAGAACCACTGGTCTAGACATTAAAATTTGGCCCTTGTCAAACTACATTTTTCCTGCTTCTAACACATCAACTTTGAGGACAAAATGGTCACTTGCTGCCTAATACACCCCACTCACTAACATGATGAAAAGATCATGGTGGCGTGATGAAAAGATAATCAGTGTTATCACTTTACCTGTCAGCACAACTTAATGAAAACTGAAATATGTAAAAATGAAAAAAATTCAACCCCGAATAGTCGAAGATTCGATGCATCGATATGCGGAGCCTGATTCGACCACCGATCTCACGGTCGAATCTTCGCGGGTGTTATGAAACGAGAATCATACCATTTTGGCAATATGGGGGTGCTCAATATTTTAAAGACGTGTCGCGGCACTGAGCTGAGCATCGGTGTGCGAGCCCTTTAAGGGCGCTGAGCTTCGCACCGCGCCTTTAAAATTAGAACACGTTCAATGAGTGTACACACAGTTGTTTAAAATCCTGCTGCACCACAGAGCGCTTTCGTGCAGCTCATCTGTTAGTCAATTTCTAAATTGAGCTTGCGTGTATAATGTGCGCGTCAGGTGGCGGTGTGAGTGAGATCCTGAGGCGCGCGGGGCTGAGCTTCGCGTACGTCTTCACCCCCTTTAGGCATAATCGGCTTCAGAACGTGCATGTAAACGCACTCAAAGTGTTCTTTTCCTCTCTAGGCAGGTATTTTTTTAGGTTTATTTATCAAAATGTTCTTTTATATAGTGTGTGATTTGTGTGATTTTCTGTATTTCGATCGTGGCTTTTACATGTTATGAGAAAACGGTTTATTAATGTTTAGCCACCACATTACCTTTTAGGCTATTTAAACCTAAATAAGAAAGCCATTGTCAGTTCGTCTGTCAGTTGGCAGGCAGTTTGGTCGCTTTATTAAAAGTTGTTGCTGTGTGCAGTGTGTAAAGGAAAATAAAAATAGTTTTACCCTTCTGCTGACAGTGTCATGCCCCTCCCAAACCATTCACACACACAGATGATTCGATTATCTGTCGACCATAAAGAGATTTGACAATTCTGATTTGATTGTCTAAATCCTTAGTCGAGGACAGCCCTACTATTGTAGTTTCCCTTTCAGTCGGTCACGTTCGACGTACGTCAGAACTGAACCGACGCATTGGGATCTGATATCAGAGACCCCATTCGTCGGTTCAGTTCTGACGTACGTCTCCGTTCCCTCCTTCAGGGAACGAGGGTTACATACGTAACCGAGATGATATAAATAATACTAAAATAACACTTGTTGACACTATATTTTCTGCCTATTAAATCGTGGCTAAGAGTTGTCAAGACTAGAAATCGCCATAAAGGTATCATAAAATGAAATGATTTGTGTTTAGACATGTTTATGGTAAATCTTCCCCTCTCAAATCTCTTTCTAATGTTAATATGTTTAAATTTGGTGTAGCTAATGATGACAAGAACTAATGATGTTTTGGAGGAAAGGTATTTTAAACTATTGTTAGACTTCACAATGCTTTGAATGTAGCGCATAAATCGTCTGGACTTTAATTGTGTGTATTGTTATTTTGGAGTTTAACAGCCCCTTTTCCGTATTAACATTAATTGTATGGAAACAGCAGTGTGAATATTATATTAACCTTCTTCAGTTGAGCTCCGCAGAGGACAATATCAGGTTTGAAATGACATATGGGTAAATAAATTATAACAACTTTGAGAGAGCTATCCCTTTTAGATCATGATCACCAACAATGTGACATAATCAGTCAGTAATCATACTTTGGGTAATTTCAGGTCTAATGCTCAGACAGTGTGCTCATGATTTCATAGTCTGATGTCAGCTTCTGTTGCCATTTAATGATGGCTGTTTTTAATGCAGTACTCTCTTTGAGTGCATAGCTGTTAGACCCCGTATTGTGTCATTACATACTCAACTTAGCGTAATTATATAATTAAATATAATACAGTTGCCCCACTAGGTCAGGGTCTTGCAAAAGCATTCCCTGTTCACACGTATGGTCATTACGAAACCACTCTTCTGCACACCCACATAGTTCTAATGGAGAGTGAAGGACTCTACAGATGGAAAAAATGAGTCACACCTTCGAGAGAAGTGTGAAAAAGTGAGACAGGGAGATGTAATTAAAACATCTGAAATCAAAGATGAACAGAGCATTTTGTTTTAGAATGAAATAATTTTGTTCTTAATTTGCTGCTAATAAAATGAAGAGTTAAAATAGTTTCTGTAGTGGGCATGACGTTTATTAGCCATATGTTTTGCCTGAAATAAACCCACACTCCTTCAGAGACTGCATCGATCTATTTTCAGCAGTGTTGCCATGAGCACTTATTATTACCAACTTCAGACCTGTTTTTCTTTTTCTTTTTCATAAAGTTGCTTATAAATATGGGCAGGTGTTTGTTTTATTGTTTTTGGACTTATTTACAGTCATGTGTTTGGACTAGCTGGTGATTAGCTGCCATATTACAATAAAAATTGACCATTAATAACAGCTTTCAAATCTCCCCATCTGCTGTTCAAAATGCTGTACTTTATATGCAAGATCTTCAAACTGGAAGCTGCAAGCAAATATGCATATGTTAGTTTTCTAAACAAAATGCATTTCTAAATCTCTCCTTCCTTGCAGTGTGCATATGTTCAAGAATAGTTTGTGTTTGTTTCCTAGGGAAAAATAAATACAAATGTTGGGTAGAAAAAAAAAAACTGCTGGAGAAAAAAATCTGACATGGGGTTTTGTGCAAGATGAACTGTTTATCACACTTCCTGAAATAACTGCAGGATAGCCAATGGCCTGCTGTTATCTCATGCATTCTGACTGCTCTAAGAACTGGTGTTTGATAAACATCTACAAATGCAATTATGCTCCAACTGAATAAAGACTGCTTTGCTTGAAATTGTAGTTCAAAGGCACAGTAGCATATTAATCACGCTCTTCGTCTTTTTTCCCCCCTCTCTTTTCCTAGGTGTAAAAACCTGATTTACAATGGAAAAACTGCTTGTCTGCTTGTTGGTTATCGGAATGGCAGTGAAGGCCCAGATCTGTCCGAAGCGCTGCATCTGTCAAGTTCTATCCCCCAACCTCGCAACACTCTGTGCCAAAAAAGGGCTGCTCTTTGTTCCGCCCAACATCGACAGGCACACCGTGGAGCTCCGGCTAGCTGATAACTTTGTCACCAGCGTGAAACGGAAAGACTTGGCTAACATGACCAAGCTAGTGGATCTTACTTTGTCGAGGAACACAATAAGCTACATCACTCCACATGCGTTCGCAGACCTGGAGAACCTACGAGCCTTGCATTTAGACCACAACCGCTTGACTCGGATATCAAACGACACCTTCAGTGGCATGTCTAAGCTGCATCACCTGATTCTGAACAACAACCAACTGACCCTCATCCACATGGGAGCCTTTAACGACCTGCTAGCCCTCGAAGAACTGGACTTATCCTACAACAACCTGGAGACCATCCCCTGGGAAGCCATTCAAAAGATGATCAGCCTACACACTCTTAGTCTGGACCACAACATGATCGAATACATTCCTGAGGGGACTTTCTCCCTCCTACAGAAGCTCAATCGCTTGGACGTGACCTCCAACAAACTCCAGAAGCTTCCACCAGACCCACTTTTCCAGCGGGCACAGGTTTTGGCCACATCCGGCATTCTCAATCCCTCCTCTTTCGCTCTGAGCTTTGGAGGAAATCCTTTACACTGCAACTGCGAGCTGCTGTGGCTTAGGCGGCTCAACCGCGAGGACGACTTGGAGACCTGCGCCACCCCCTTGCATCTCTCTGGACGTTATTTCTGGTCCATCCCGGAGGAGGAGTTCCTCTGCGAGCCGCCCCTCATCACCCGCCACTCTCACGAGATGAGGGTCCTGGAGGGCCAGCGGGTAGCATTGAAGTGCAAAGCCAGGGGAGATCCCGAACCTGCCATTCACTGGATATCTCCCGACGGAAAGTTAGTCTCAAACACGTCACGCACGCTGGTTTACAACAACGGCACGCTGGACATCCTGATAAGTACAGTAAAGGACACAGGGTCTTTCACGTGCATTTCCTCCAATCCTGCCGGAGAGGCCCACCAGACCATAGAGCTTGTTATCATCAAGCTTCCGCACATTAGCAACAGCACCAATAACATCCAGGAGCCTGACCCAGGCTCTTCTGACATCTCCACTTCGACAAAGGCAGGGGCAAATGGCAGCAACCACACAGGCGACGTCAAGACCAGTTCCGATAAGAGGGTGGTTATGGCAGAAGCCACCTCATCCACTGCACTCATCAAATTTAACTTCCAGAGGAATATTCCTGGAATACGCATGTTTCAGATTCAGTATAATGGGACCTATGACGACTCTCTTGTTTACAGGTGAGAAATACTTACTTTTCATTCAATCATTTGTACTTTTTGGTAGAATCTACATTAAATGTTTATCCATTTATTGAAGTGGATTTCAAACAGCTATTGTTATTTATGTATTTATTTTTTATTGCTTTGTTCGTTATGGTTGTTTGACTTCACAGACTGAAACTCTACATCCATTAATTAGAAAAATCCAGTAAGGACAATTAGATTAAAAGGACAACTTAAAGGGTTAGTTCACCCAAAAATGAAATTGACAATGTCGTTCCACACCCGTAAGACCCCCGCTCATCTTCAGAACACAGTTTAAGGTATTTTATATTTTAGTCCCAGAGCATATGCAGTCTATGCACACTGTACTGTCCATGTCGAGAAAGCTAATAAAAACATAATCAAAGTAGTCTATATGTGACATCAGTTGGTTGATTAGTATCTCTTGAAGCATCGAAATAACATTTTGGTACAAAAATAACAAAAACTAACCCTTTAAGTTGTAAAACTGAAGTTGAATTAGCATTGAGCTTACTATACAGTGAACTTAGTGAACAGTTTACAAAAAGTCACTTTGTAAAAAAAGACTACACATTCAAATGTGCATGCCTATAGACTAAACACTTTTTTTTCACACATTTGTGTTTTTGTCGTTTACATGGAACTGTTTAATGTTCAGAAAACGTGCACTTTGAAACCTGTTTTCAAAAGTTTGCATTTTCAGGTCAAAAAGGGACCCACTTTATATTCGGTGGCCTTAACTACTATGTACTTACATTGTAATTAATTATTTGATACAATGCACTTATTGTGCACTTACATGTTTTTACATTGTACTTACATTTTAAAAATACCTGCATGTAATTACGTCTGTAATTAATTTCTGTAGTTACATTTGTAATTATACAGTTGGCACATCCCTTACACCTAACCTTACCCTTAAACTGACCCATATCACCACACCTGTCCCTAACTCTACCCCTTTCCCACCTCAATATCAGCAAAAGTGCTTTGCAGTACAATTTGAACACAGTATGGTACTTATTTTTTGATGTAAGTACATAGTACTTAAGGCCACCCAATACAAAGTGGAGCCCAACTTAAACTTAAACCAAAAAAATGCTTTTCTTACTTAGTATTTTTGTCTTGTTTCTTGTCCAAACATCTAAAAATTCTTAAAACAAGAAGTATTTACTAGACAAGCTTTTTTTATTACTTTATTATTTTTGCTTAAAATAATAAGAAATAATAAGAATATTAAAATAAGAATTTAGTAGATAATGCAATAGCAACATGAAGTAAACTTGAAAATCCCATCAGTAGTTTTTTAAATATGTACAATTTTGGACATCATTATTTTTTATAATTTAAAATAATAAAGCAGAAACATTTAGAAAGTAGCCAGATATCAGTATTTGGTTTGAAATAATGAGTTTGTAGATTGAAATTGAACAATAGACAACTGACATTAGCCAAAGCAACAGACCAACTGGCAAAGAGAGAGCAACCAATTGGTTTTAAAGGCAGCTGGAAAAAAAAACAATCAATATAGCATGAACAAGCTGACTTGGGCCCTTTGAGACAACAGCTAGGTGTTAAAGAGGCCAGTTGCAAAAAAGGATATTTTATTCAGTACATTAGCACAAAAATCCATCACCAGTTTTTGTTCTAATGGATGGATAGATCAATGCATTAGTTCATGTGAAATGCTAGAATAGAAATCAATTTCTAATTTTCTCTTAGATTACTAATACTGGTGTATTTGTATGATTTGTTTTTGTGTCCTGGGTTTTAGACTGTGTAGTGTTTGTGTCTTTAGTGGTTGTGATCCGTTGTGGTATACCCTAGCCTTTAGTTACAATTACTGTTTTTAAATGTTGTCCTTTGAAATGGTTTAAATATATTTAATGCAGAGACAACTATAAGACATTTGTAGGTTGATATCCCTAAAAAGTGTGAATCAAAACATTACTCTATCCCAGCCAATATTTCCATATTGTTTATTTGAGGGTCCCATGAGATACATCGCAATGTTTGCCATTAAGTGTAGCAATATCGTATTTGTGATATTTAAGGCTCGATGTGCTGCGGTGATACGCAAATTCCTTGTTGTATAGCTTGCACACAACCTTGCTCTTGTCGAGGCTTCCATCCTTTCGTTTTTTTAAATAAAATTTCCCATCCACAGGGCCAAGCAAAGCGGTCTCATCAGCTTCTTCGTTCATGTTCACTATGGTTTGTTGTTGTCGTGACTCGTGAGCGCTAGTTGGTGTTCCAGTATAATCGGTCCGTCGAAACTCATTCACTGAAAAACGTTCCACGGTGCAAAAATAAGTGTGGTTAAAATTATGTTATTTATTTTTTGCGTAATTAATCTTGATTATATATATATATATATATATATATATATATATATATATATATATATATATATATATATAAATAAATACCAAAGAAAATAATACACAGAATTAAATCAAATGAAAAAATAACACAGAATAATCTGAACAAGCACACATATACTCATACAAACAAACACACACTCAATACACGAGCGCTCACCCAAACATCAAGACATGCTCACAAAAAACATGCACTACTAAATAACGTTGGTGCGACTTGAGCGCGCACACATACGATGGTGTGCACTTGAGGGAAGACCAACACCACGGGTCGCAGTGACAAGCCGCCACAAAACCAGGGAGGATCATGCATCTCAATCAGCTCCCTTGCACCCGAGCTCGTGAATCAGTATATCGTATTCACAAATTCCAGCACTGGTGTGGAGAATAAAGGACACTTGCTTACTACACACTGGGACACTGATGACTATATTTCCACCAACATGACAACACCCTCATTCTATAACATCACTATTGGTTTTTATAAACAACAGCAGAGCTGATATCGTTCTGACATTAATTTGCAATGTTATTTAAAGGTGCACTATGTAGTATTTTTGCAGTAAAATATCAAAAAACCACTAGGCCAGTGTTATATATTTAGTTCAGTTGAGTACTTACAATATCCCACACTTTTCCAACTATTTGTAAATTGTGAGAAAATTGCTATTTTAACCAAGGACCCGGGACGTCTGAGCATAGCGTTTAAGGGAGTCGCCTGAAAATTGCGTCATATCTGCGTTACCCTCAGTTTCCGGTTTTATTCTGCAGAAACGCTTTACTCTTAGCAGTGTGAACAAGTGTCACAGTGGAGTAACGTCATAACATTATTTTCAACATACTTAAATGTATCTAACTTGATAAACAGAGCTGTGTTACCTTCTACTCGTGACTGGAAAAGCGGAAATAGCGCCCGGGAACTGTGTCCAGTCCCGTCATAATAAAAGTCGCTGCTCGCGAGGCGTGTGTTGTTCATTTCATTAACAATCGCTCCAGCGGCCTTGCTCAGCTCCACAACACTTGGTCCTGCTCTGCTTCATACTACAGTAACGTTAATAACCGCATCCATAAACATGATTTCTGCCCGAGTCCTATTTACCACTGGCTGTGAGGGGAAAACCACATGTCCCAAGATGCTGCGCTCAAACTTGGCGCCATCAAACTACGCCTTTGTTTTGAATAGGCGCCCTCTAGCGGATGGAAGAGTTGCATAGTGCACCTTTAAAGTACATTATCAAAAATACTTTGTTTGTTACAAATACATATTCAGCAAAAAAAATAAAAAAATATAAGTGTTAGCTAAATTATGTTCATTACCTGTCTAGCATATGTTTATTAGGGCTGTCAAAATGAATGCTTTAACGCAAATTAATTTTGACGGCACTAATTTTATTAACACAGCACACATTTTCTGTTTGATCCGTGGCCTAGCCTGTAGTTGGAGAAATCGAGAGCAGCCATAGGCGTAAAGGATGCTGCAGCAAACATTAACAGGGAAAGAAAAAGGTTTAACATTAACATTACTCTGAAACAAGTGCAGTTATAGCCTGCATAAGATACCATATTTTCACTTTTAACTGAAAATTATAAGACTCCAGGTCGAAAGAAAAGTGAATTTTTTCACTGAGTATATTCTCTGGAGTCCGAGCTCGATGTGCGAATACACTGCAAGCTCACTTTCGCTCATAGCTGAGGTAAATCTTTTAACACCATCACCACTTAACAGTACATGTGTTTTATTGAACTAAATACATTACAATCAGCTAAAACGAATACACAGGTTACTTTTCTGAACAAGTGCGCTCCCGAGTCTGTGTTTCTCACTCTGTTCATGTGAATCGCCGAACAGTTCGGTGCACACACAAACAAAATACCATCAATTCAATAGATAGCGCACAACTATTAAAGGGTCCACACTATTTTCTTACACGTTGCAGCCTCCTAGAGGTGTGCTGTGGTACTGGTGTGCTCCCAGGTCCGCAGGACAGTTTTCACATTACCCTGAACTAAACTGCCAGTGTAAAAACAACCTTTATTTATATTCTTGAAATGAGAGAAATTACTGCTTATTCTGAATTTTTAAGTTTAAGCTTAAGAGACATGAACATGAAGAGGTTTTTTTAAGAAACATCTATGACATTTGAAACATCTAGTCTTAATGCTCTGAGTATGGTTTCACTAATAATAAACATACATTTGCATAAAGCATGCATATTTGTCCATACTCATGTTGATTAGAGTGTTAAAAACTTGAAACATATTCATTTAAGATACATTTACAACTGATAAAAATGTCAGATTAAGCTGTGATTAATCACGAGTTAACTCATGACAATAATGTGATTAATCGCTATTAAATATTGGATTCGATTGACAGCCCTAATGTATATGCTAAAATATAACAACATAATGGTTTGTATTTTTAAAAACATCTATCACATGTCATTATGTGTAGTGAGTTAGCTTACATGATTTAACTTTCGTGCTTCAGAACTACCATAAAGGGAACCCCATTTAGAGCCCACTATGTCCCATCATTTTGCCCCTATGGGTTAACACCAAGTGGCAACCTCCCCCAGTTTCTCCTGAAGTTAATACAGAAGTAACTTAATCTGCAATTCCTTGATTGGCCACTAGGGAGATGCTCCAGAAGGGAGCAGAATCTCATTGAGCCCCATGTCAAAATGCCCAACTTCACAGCAGAAAAACAAAACATGTTTACAGTCTGGTACAAATTGTGGTTTTGGTCTATAAGGCTAATTTTGCCCTTCATGACAACTGTGAAGGGGTGAATTTTTTTATAACTCGTTTATTTACATTATATAAAGCCTTAGGGCCCTATCTTGCACTCAGCGTTGTTCATTATGCTATTTTAAGGGCGCATGCTTGACCATAATGTATAGCGTGCACAACGCGCATACACTTTGCTCATGTAATCTACACAGATGCAACAGTTATTTTTGCAAATCATAAATTGTTACACTAAAAAAATATTAACACATGAGATGGAAATCATTGTGGTGTGCCACGAAGATGTGAAAAAATAGGCATAAATCTAGCTTACAAATTATTCAGGCTAATTGTAGTAATTAAAGATCAGACCTGTTTGCCCAATAGTGGCAAGACATATATGTATATAAGGACATCTGACAAATTGGTTTGTCCGTCAAGAACCAGAAAAGAAAAAAAATCGACTGAAAAACTGAAAAAACTGTTTAACCGACGCCTGTTTAACCGACGCTATTTTTGGTGGGTTTCTCCCATCCCCATACAACACAACTTCTGTGTCTTTCACTGCTCTTACAAGAACATCAGTCTCCTCGGCTGTGAACCGCTCCTGGCTTGCGCCTGGTAAATACGCCATAATAATAGCGATCCATAATGGAACTTGCGCACCTGCTTTTAAAGGGAATGTTGGGTGACGCTCTGATTGGTTTATTCACGTTAAGCCCAAACCACACCTATGAATAATGAAGCTACTTCAGACCAACCCATTTTAGATTTGCGCCGGGCGCAAGAGCCATTTATCCCGCCGGGAAAATAGCAACAGCGCCGAGACCCGCCCACAAAGTTACTTGCGCTTCGCAATTTGACACTTGCGTTTCAGATCGTTAAAATAGGGCCCTTAAAGTTCTGCATAATTAGGGGGGTGCCCACTTTAAGTGACAGGTAGATAGCCATTTATCTGTCTGTTAGTCATCGCATCACCTAAGCTCTGCCGACATCCCGCCTCTTTGCCCATTTTCTATTATCCGGGCATGCCGTGCGGTGACGCAGCCAAGATGGCAAAGGCCAGCTCGTAGGCCTATCTACTTTACGCTTCAAAACTGCACTTCAGAATCGTATGGGGGATGTCACAGACACTACGCCCATATTTTTTTTACAGTCTATGGTTAACATACATGGGGGCCCATGTGGAGCAGATGGACAAATTTCTATGGTCCCCATTTTGGGTTGCACATGCAGGGACCAAATGACAGCCCATCAAAAAGCCACATGGGGCCCTCATGGAACTGTTGGCTGGGATTAAAGCATCCTGATTTAGCAACATTGGTCAACAATTAGTGTGAGTTTGGGGGGGGGGGGGGGGGGGGGGGGGGGTAACTATCTGTTTAACCGACCAATGAAGGATGGGACTCTATTCCTTATAAATGATACAGCTGAAACCAGCAAACCAGTCTTAGCTGGTCTAGTTTGATGATTTAAAGAGGTATAGGCTCTTGGGAGAAAAAACACTGAATAAAATCTATGGACCTCTTTGATTAGGATTAGCAAGCATGTCGCATGTCTACCTAGAGCCTATTAAAGTGAAAAATTTAATAATCATTATAGTTTATGACTGATAATATTCAAAAACCATTTTGTGTGTTAGCCAATCTGTTTCAGTGCTATCTCGAACAGTATTTCCTTTCACGTATGCTGTACTCTTTAATACGTTCTCATAATTACACTCTTTGCAGGCTCGCTTGGGGGAATCAAAGAGATTCATTTTTTGGCTTACTTTATCTCAATGGGCTGCTGTAAATGAGCCACAGTCAGCTAATTACAATAACACACACTGGCCATGAGCATTCACGTTCAATGAGACACACTGCAGAAGCAAAGCCATTACCCCATCATTTGTGTACAGAGCACATTGTGTGGGAAGCTCTTTTCACAAACGATGGGAATGAAGCCCACAGAAAGACTACAGATACATTTCAACCTATTTTTTACTAGAGAAGCATCTGGCTGATACCCCGTGTTGTTATCAAGCGCTCCCTACTCAGTTAACACATTTAGCAACAGACCGGCCTCAGAGAAACATAGACTATAATCGAATTTTCAGCACAAATACAGGGCCAGTGGAATTTGTTTCTGCTATAAAGCTGCAGAAAGTGCCATGAACTAAATCCCCTTTCAAACCTGGGGTTAAGTGTCTTGTTCATGGGCACAATGATGATGTCAGGTCTCTTGATTCTTGCCGTTCTGAAAACGTCCGACTATCACTACTGAGCTTTAAGTAAATGTGAAATGTCATTCATAATTCAATCTATCATACAAAGTATTTCTGAGTTATACAGAATATTCAATGAGAAATTGATTGTATCTTGCAATGCAGGCGTTAAGTAGTCTGGTGTAAGAGGGGTTTGTTATGTCAGTTGAAAAGGAAGGTCATTTCACAGGAGAAACATGTAGATAAAAGATTATGGAGATGAATAGTTTTTGCTTTGGAATAAGGTGCGCTGACGATGAATCATGCGCACTGACACCAGGGATGTGTGTTAAGGAAATAAATAGTTAATTTTTTTTATCACTTATATTTGTAAAAAAAAAAAAAAAAAATTATATATATATATATATATTTCCTTGTAATTGTATTTAAACCTTCAAAGTACATATATTTCACCATATATCATGACACATCTCTTCTGTTAATTAAAATAAGCTATATTTTTTTAGTCTTACTGAGCTAGCAAGTCTCATGTCTTTGACTTTTATGTATTTTTTTTTTACTTTAACTTTAAAAAATCTTTGTGAAATAGGGGTTGCTCACACTAGTCAACTAGTTGACCTTAATGCTCTGCCATGATGCTTTAACTCCTTACCCGTCACCCCCCAATTTGGCAAATGGAGCATGTAGGCATACTCATAGTAAAAAGACAGCTGCTTATAAGTTATTCTGAATATACACATAACCAATATATATTTAGAATGCCAACACTTGAGAGTTTATAGCTGAATACTCAAAATTACTCAGAGTAAGCAGTTTTTAATATAGAGATATATAGGCTAAAACATAAAAGTAAAAAATGTAAATATTTTAAATATTTCTTTACGTATAAAAGAGACTGCCATATGTTGCACTACCCTGTCAGGTTAGTCCTTATGTGCACTCTACCACCATGCCCTCAGGGGCCATGGGCCGCAGTGTTCCTTCTCCCGAGACGGGCACGCTTCCCCAGCGTTATCCAATAGTCATACTGAGTGGGTCTTGCAGAAACAGCAGTGACTGTCCTCCCTGCTTGGAGCCCTGACTTCCATACCATATTAGACGGTACAGTGTGCTCAAGCAGGACGCTGGAAGGGCCAGCATCCTGGCGTTTTCAATAGGGATCCCAATTTATCGGTCTAAGTCCGATGTACGTCGAACGTGACTGACTGAAAGGGAACGTCTCGGTTACATATGTAACCCTCATTCCCTGAAGGAGGGAATGGAGACGTACGTCCCATCGCCAGGCGCTGTGCTTCCGCTAGGAGTCCGAGTCACTAGTCGGCTCCTCAGCGGAAAAAGCGCTGATCTACCATTCCACGTCCTTTTTATACCCGCGCTGCGGGGCGGAGCGTGGAATGCGTGGATCGCATGCCAAATTTCATTGGCTCGTTTTTACACAAACCCAGCAGTGAAAACCCAGCTAAAGTCATTTTTTGGTGATTCACTGTTTTCTACATAAAATCATCCTACATAATGTAAAGAACATTCTGTTAAAATATAACCTTGTTATCGCTAATATTAACTGAGAATGGCTATGTTAAAGCTGAATTTTGGGCTCTGAAAATCATGTTTTTGAGAAATTCCAATGTAAACACAAGCTTATTTTTAAAACTGCAACACATTTGATGCATAATTACATGAATATGAGCCATATACCCCATTAAAGCCGAGATTCTCCCATTTTCAGTGATATATGACACATTTATGGGAAAATTCTTAAAGTTTTGTAAAACAGGCCTATTTATTATGATGCGTATGTCCAAAAAGCACAAAACTATTCAAATGAATTGGGAATACAAGAGCTTGATTGTAGTAACAATTACCAAGTCAATTAATTGAAATTATTTGTATAAATGTATTAATAAAATTAAATATCCATGGAAAAAGTCATTAATATATAAAACAATTAATATATTACATGTCAGTAGAATATCTCTAACTTAAATTATTTTACTGGGCTACTATGTAACATTAAGTACAGTACTGGAGTAAAAAAAAAGAGAGGGATAGTTTACTCAAAAAATTAAATTCTGTCATCATTTATTTACCCTCATGTTGTTCCAAACCTGCACTTTCGTCAATAAACCCTGTTATATCATTATTCAGGGTAATTCCACCGAGATTAATATCAGAAAAGCTGTTTAAGCAATCAGCTATTTTCTGTTCCTGCTCGCGTTTAAGTGCTGCCATGTCAAAAAGCCTAGATAACTTAATTAATTAATCCAGTGTTTCCCAACCTTTTTTCAGTCATAGCGCACTTTGAAAATGTTCTAAATTTTGTTGCACCCCCTCGCATACGTTACGCTAGGGGTGTAACGGTACAGATTGCTCACGATTCGGTTTGCATCACGGTTTTAGGTTCACAGTTTCAGGTTCACGGTTTCTGTATGGTTCGGTATTTGCTATGTTCATGGAAAAAAGGACTACTGTCAAATAAAAATAAAGAAAATAAGAACAAATAACTTAAATATAAGCAGCAGCACAAATAATCACTATTGAGCAAAGATAGGCTACTAATAAAATAATGCTTTTCGGGCTTTTCAGGTAGGTCTAACAGTTTTTAGGTAAATAAATTGAATAAAGTAATCAAATGAAAAAGTACTGCATATTTAACTGTTTAAATTAAATATTAATCCTTATTAAACTTACAAAAGCTATTCAATCAAGAGCAGTGAGTGATTCCTTATCTTCTTTGACATTAAACAGTAAAGGCTACTGCTCCTTTAAGACGCAGGGGTATCGCTTTCTCGACTGTATGTTCACTTAAGGGATATTTAGACTATGTCTGCCTTGGATACTCATCAAGATGGACATGTTGACATAGGCTACTTCGTGTGTGAGTTTGTCCATTCAAGCGCAAGACTTGAAAGAGAGCTCAATAAAGGTGCGCTGTGAGACGTGCATGTGCGCTTTCGGATGACCGCACAGAGACAAATCCTCTCACATTGCGATCGCATGTGAGTTCTCAATCGCGTCTTCTGGCTCTACACCCGTATTCATATTCGAAGATACGGCAGCATTCACATGCATTAAAGGGATAGTTCACTTTGAAATTAAATTTTGGTATGTTTTAGCTTACCTCATGGGCATCCGAGACGTAGGAGTATTTGTTTCCCCAGTAGTTTCAATTTTGACATTTTAGGTCAAACCGTTCTTGTCTGTGACTCACATAATGCAGGTCTATGGTCACCACCTCAAAGAGCATACACAGAGAAGTCCAAATTAAACAATTCCCCATCGTAAGTACACACTGATGGCCTAAGACACGAAACGAGTGGTTTGTGTGAGAAAACGAACAGTATTTATATCGTTTTTACCTCTTGTACACCACTACGTCCGACTGATCCGAGGGCGCGCGTGCGTGTTTCCTGTGGTAAGTCTTTCCCCTATTACAGCGATTTACTTCTGGCATGTTCTGCTGCAGACAGGGTGGCAAGGCAAGTGGACTCTGATCTCAATGCCAAACCTACATCTGGGAAATAATAACGTGAAGTTTAAGCCAAAGATGAACGTTCAGACACAACTAGGGTGACATTTAAGGAATAATAATCAGATCTTGACATTAACACCCACCGTTTGTTTGGTGTATTTCGGCTGTGGCGTGTAATACAGTCACTGTTGCTATAGTCACCTACTTGTTATAGGTTTCTCAAAAGCCATCTGTTATAATCACGTTGCACATTATAACCTATCACTAATGTTTCTATTGAGTTCATGAATGAAATGTCTAATAATCAGATGCGTTCAAATTAGTCGGAGTTTTGTACAGAGCCTGCTCTCACTCACTGTAATCTGCACTTAAAGCAGAGATGAACGTGCGATGTATGCAGGAGATTCATTCAGCATACGGTTGAATGTTTTTGTTCTAGCCTATTTCAGCTGCAAAAATAGTTTAAAACAAACACAGCAGAACCATAGCGCATGCTATATGATTGGCATAAATTTGGTTTGACGTCCGAGATTTGCAAATTTAGGGACCGTCTCTAAAGTTACATACATCATTGGTATGCGTGTTTTTATGAAACTGACTGTAAAGTGTTCATCTAGGTGTCGGGTATAATGCACACCTTTTGGATTTTTTGATATTTAGTAAAATAAAATGTCAAATCATAAGATAATATGGATATGATTTATTTTACTGGGATACTGTTTGGGCTTTTACATAAAATATGATAGATTTAATGCATCATGCTGATAGGACACTGATGAGAATATTGCTTGAACATATTTATAAAGATAATATTAGAGATTGTATTTACACCAAATTATTATTTATGCATTATGTGGTGCTATTGACGACGGCCAGTATAAGGAAGTAAATACCACAGAATAGAAACTTGCTTGATTTATTTGTTGTTCTTTTTTTTTTCTTTTTTTTGTCAATGGTTCTTTTTGAAAACTTTATCTCATTTGAACAAAACTGTGATAATATTGATATATGGGATAAATTGGGTCACTATAACCGCGATGTGAAATTTCCATACCGTTTCATCCCTACACAAATGGTATCATTATCAGTTTTTAAATCATTTAAAAATTATATAATTTAAATACATTTTACACACTTAAAGCAATATTGTATTGAATATCGAATATCGCATTATTTAACAAGGTGCTGGATATCGCATTTTTCTTCAATATCGCACAGCCCTACTATAGAGGCACTTTTATGGACTTCATTCAAGCATTCATTGCCATTATAAAGCTTGAAAGAGCCAGGACATTTTTAATATAACTCTGATTTTCTGAAATAAGAATGTCATATACACCTAAGGGCTTGAGAGTGAGAAAATCATGGGATAATTTTCATTTTTTTGGTAAACTAACCCTTTAAGATTGAGCCACTGTAGTCACATGGACTATTTTAACAATGTCTTTACTACCTTTCTGGGCTGCATTTCCCGATAACGTTGTCTCTTAGCACGCTACGAAGACTCTAAAGGCATAACTTAACTGAAGGTATACCATTTCTAGGCGTGTTCCCCGAACTATACCTTATGAGGTCGCTTAAGGAGGTAAACCTTCTTAAGTGCGACGTTAGCGGGTGCTGTCCGTGGCCGCGGTGCTGAATTGCCTTATATCGATGGCTCAAGAATCGATTATTTACTCTATGCAGGGGCTGTTCCACTGCGTTATGCAGAAGAAAAAAAATGTTCTTTATAAAATAAGCACTTTAGAAATAGTTAATCTTTCATGTATCAAACAAAATTGCACCTAAATTTTACATAATTCTGAAATGAGTGCACGAACCAGCAATCTCATGCTCAACCGCATGAGCATCACGCGTCATTTAAATTATTACAATATAATTTCCATAGTGTCTTGATTTACTCCACAACCAGGGATGACTGCCCACGCAGCAGCTGCTTCACATTATTGTGTAAATAACTCATTTATATTATTAGATGGCCTAGTCAATAAAAACGCAACACACAAAACATATAATCAGCTGCTACTATAAGCGAAGAAAAAATAAAGAAAGAGGAGAACCGCCAGCAGCTGATTTCAGGGCTGAGGGGTAGCTGAGCTCCGTCCAGTTTGTCTCAAAAAAGTAGGTCCAACAAGATCTAAAAGCTGCTGAATTTGCTTTCGTGGTAGGCAAAATTTATTTTTAATAGCAGCTTCTGACATGGTAGCCAGGGGACTAAAGTTTTCACGACTAAATGGCTCCGCGGATGGCGCTGTCTTTGATTTAGCACAATTCTATTCGCTGCCTCGCTGCCAAAGTTTGACTAAACTCCCCTCCACAATCATTCCCTTTAAATAGACTCCTAAGCCTTTCCTGTCTAATGGTTTGCCAGCTGATGTACATTTGGATAATATCATTAAAAAGCTAAAAACCATTAGTGTTTGTAATTAAATTTATGACAATTTGAATCCTTGCATAAAAAAAAAAAAAATATATATATATATATATATATATATATATATATATATATATATATATATATATATATATATATATATATATATATATATATATATATATATATTCTTAACTAAGTTTGTTTCGGGAAACACATATTAACGTTAAGGGATACCTTAAGGTATAACTTAAGAATGACGTAGAGTTAAGAAGGTTTTGGGAAATGCAGCCCTGGGCATTGAAAGTTGGATGCTTAAAGGGATAGTTCACCTAAAAATGAAAATTTGATGTTTATCTGCTTACCCCCTGGGCATTCAAGATGTAGGTGTGTTTGTTTCTTCAGTAGAACACAAATGAAGATTTTTAACTTCAACCGTTATGCATTCAATGCATTCAAGCGGTTAATGCATGTCAAAAGAAGCAGTTTAGAATATGAGAGCCATAGGAATAAAAAAATAAAAAATAAAAAAAACATAGACATACGAATAGCCTCATGGTTTGGCACTGTGTCATATGCCATAGATGAGCAAAAGGCAACCCACATGTCGAGTCTTAGCTCAAATTTCAGGCTTATTTGTTCATTAGTGACATCATCAGCAACTAGTTGATGTCAACTCTACTTTCATCACATAAATATTGACTTAAAAAAAAAAATCAACCCCTAGTGTGAAATGTGATTGGCCCCAGCTATGGTCATTCACACTCAAAACGGGTCATGTTATAACCCTAATTGAGGCGAATCTGGCATGAGATGATCAGTGATTAGTCTATGAACAACTATAACATCAACAAAATGTTGAAAAGGGATCGTTCTACAAAGTTTGAGCAGTAAAGTTTCTTTAATGAGACATACCCTGCTCCTCTTTTTCCAAAAGCCAATTAAGTAGTACTTTTTACCATTAAATATTAAGTACGATTAAATATAGAAGCTTTCTGCTTTCTATCTAGCCTGAATACTTTGACATTTAATTAATACGATTTTGATATAGCATCCATATCCATTTGCCAAGCATTGCAAACTTTTTAACATCTTCAAATTAACAGTGCCAACGGCCTGCTAGTATCACAAACCTCCTACACAAAGAGGAAACATATAGTGACACTAATAAAGTCTAGGCAGTGTGCTAATTAGATGTTACGTTTAACAATGAAGCCTCTAGAAAAGGAAGGATATAATCTAGTGTCACTGCATAAAATTAGTACTTACTCAAACGGTAGAACAATGCAAATATTTTCAGCCATATTGTAAAACATGACCCTAGCAGCTAGTCTATTGACACCATTAAACACACATTGAGATACTTAGAACGACCCTGCAATTAAAATGCTCCGCTGATTCATTTGTATGTATGACTGCAGACGCTCTCATCCAGCATACTGAAACGCTCTGACCGGCTGGGGCGCGAGGCCGCTTCTACTGAGAACCTTTGTGCTCCAAATCCAGTCGGTTTGCATGGGAAATCACAGAGCGCTTTTCAACGGACTGAATAAGCTGAATGTTTGCCAGGCTGCAGAGGAGACAGGTGGGGCGCGTGGGGAAGGATGATAAGAGATGCCATTGTTCACGTCTGAAGTGAATGGTACAGAGAGTGATAGCAGACCCCAGACTCGTGCAAGTGCAGCAGGACTTCCTGTAGATACAGCACCAAAGCAGATTTAGCATTGCTCCAGACTTACGCTCTCTAGATTATGTGATTAAACATGCCTACAGCAGCAGAGTAAACATGGAACAGATAAGAGATAGGCCTGATATCGCAGTCTGCTTTACGTGTTTATTGTAACATGCTCAGAATGGTATAATAGGTCCCTCACATGTTCCGTGCCTGAGTCTGCTGCACAAATGAAAATGCAATTTTAATATTACCATATTTATCAATAGCTCAGTACTAGTGCCATCTTATACAGAGCCCTCCAATGTGAAATCCACTTCTCTATCCTGCTCTTTGCTTATCTTATGAAATGATTTAAATTCATGTGGGTTTTGATGGTTATTTGGGTTTTTTTTGAGCACCAAATAAGTATATTAGAATGATTTCTGAAGGATAATGTGACACTAAAATACGTACTGGAGTAATGATACTGAGAATGCATCTGTACCATCACAGGAAGAAGTTATATTTTGAAATAGACTATATTGACAAAAGTATTGGGAGACCACTCACTCCAATCACTTCCATGGCCAGAGGTGCATAAAATCAAGCACCTAGGCATGCAGACTGCTTCTACAAACATTTGTGAAGGAATAAGTCGCTCTCAGGAGCTCCATTTAAGAGTGGTACCGTGATAGGCTGCCACCTGTTGCGATAAGTCCATTGGTGAAATGTCCTCCATACTAAATATTCCACAGTGTTGGTGTTATTATAACAAATTGGAAGCAATTGGGAGCAACAGCAACTCAGCCACAAAATCGTGGGCCACATAAAATGAGCGGGTTCAGGGCATGCTGCATTTTTTCGCCAAATTTCTGCAGAGTCACTATCTACAGACCTCCAAACTTGTGTGGCCTTCAGATTAGCTCAAGAACAGTGTGTAGAGAGCTTCATAGAATCGGTTTCCATTATGGTATTGTTTTTCAGAGGTTGTGCTTGGCCCCTTTGTTCCAGTAAAAGGGCCTCTTATTGCTTTAACATACCAAGACATTTTGGACATCATCATATTCATTTCATATTCCCAACTTTGTGGGAACAATTTGGGGATGGCCTCTTTCTGTTCCAAAATGACTGCGCACCAGTGCACAGAGCAAGGTCCTTAAGGATATGGATGAGCGAGTTTGGTGTGGAGGAACATGATTGGCCTGAAATTATGGGTAGCAGACAAGCAATCACATGCCCTGATCATGTAATATTTAGAGGCCTCATGAAACTTTTTCTTTTCTTCAGTTGAATATACATTTGTCACACTGTAGGTTTGCTTAAGTGACAACGACAAGTAATAGTACCTCAAATATATATATTTTTTTCTTATTCATATATATGGGAGATTACTCTCTCAGGGCTACTGCTGGGCTGAAAATGATGTAAATTAAATTTTTGCATGAACTGGTACCACTCTTGAGGTTGTTCAGAAGCTGTAAAGCAGTTTAATAAATGAATGATGAATGAAACATATCATGTTTTATTCTAACACTCTTCTTTTCTTCACCCATCAGAATGATTCCCCCAACGAGCAAAAACTTCCTGGTGAATAACCTGGCTGCCGGGACGCAGTATGACCTGTGCGTGCTGGCAATTTACGATGACGGCATGACCTCCCTAACGGCAACGCGGGTTGTAGGCTGCGTACAGTTCACCACCGAGTCCGAGTATCTCCGCTGCCACTTCATGCAGTCACAGTTCTTGGGTGGCACTATGATCATCATCATCGGGGGCATAATCGTGGCCTCCGTCCTCATCTTCATCATCATACTCATGATCCGCTACAAAGTGTGCAACAGCGGAAATGCCGCCAAGGGGACCTCAGTCACCGATGTGCACTCTCAAACCAATGGGGCGCAGTCCCAGGGCTGTACCGTCACGCCGTCTGCATCAAAACAAGGTGCTTTGAGCTTAGAGGCAGGGGAGGGATGCCAAAAGAGCTCCGCTGCGCTTCTTCCTCAACCTCCAGATTCCCAAACCCAAACCTCAGAGACTTCCATTCCAGACTGCTCCACCTCCACCTCCCTGGGATGCCAAAGCTGGACGACGCCCGGCTCTTCAGGGTCACTAAAGCCAAAGCGCAAACCAGCGCCAAAGCCTGTCCCCGCGGCCGGCGCCGCCGAGCCCAAAGTGGAGGCGCTACCCAACGCGGAGACGCAAAACACCAACCGAAACAACTCCACTGCCCTTCAGCAGCCAGCCCCATCCCCTCCGCCCCCGTCCCACTTTAAAGACACTCCGATTTTAAGGAGGGCACGTCCGTCTTCGTCCAAGTATATGACACTGCCCGTCGAAGGAGCACGGGCTAAACGTAGGTACTCTTTGAACGAGAACCTGTCAAAACATCACTGCTACATTGGCTCGCAGAAGCTGGGGAACATGTTTTGCAAGCGGAGTATGTCCGTTAACGGAATGCTAGTCCAAATGGCAAACTCGAGTCTAGACAGCGAGAAAACTGCGTTTTCCAGTTCAGAGTGGATTCTAGAGAGCACCGTGTGAATGTACGACAGGAGACTAGATGGAGTGCCTGCATCCCATTGTGTATGTGTGTTTGAGTGTGTGTGAGTGTGTGTGTGTGTGTGTGTGTATAGGCGCCCATCGTATATAAATGTGTGTGATCGTATGAATGTGCACGTTTTGCACCATTTCTTTTGTTTCCATCTGCAAATCATATTTTCTGCTGTCTTTTTATTAATGTTTTCTGGAAACCCATGGATTTCTGTGGATATTTGCTTTGAGGGAGGTGCTAGCCGCTCATAGCCAGATCCATCACTCAAGAAACACACGCCTCCATCTTCACTGCATATGGTGAGCGTCATGGTAAGAGGAAAGCATCGGTGCCTTCCTGTGTCCTCTTACCAGGAGCTCTTACTGGATACAAGTTTTGTGTCAGTTACACAGATAGAAGGAAACATAAGAGATTTCACAAAAAAGCCTTTCTATTCAAGGAAATGACATTTCCTGCATATTATAGAGAAACTCTTATAAAAAAAAAAACAACAACAACAACTATATAAGGACTTGATACTGGGACCTGTTATTAAATTGATATTTTTTAAAAAATCAAAGCTTTTTCTTTTCAGTGACATTAATTTTGCCTTTGTTTTAAGGCACAAAAAAATCCATGTACAGAAAGACAACATCTGCTGTGTTGTTATGTTGTGTAAAATAAAATAAAAAAATGACCTATTCCGTTTGTGTCTTTATGAATGCGAAACAAATGTTCATGATATTAGAAGGTGTTTTTTTTAAGTCCCCAGTCTGAGTAATGCACAAAAAAATAGTGATGTTTCCAGTATTATGGGATGGAACTGTAGAACCTGTATATTTTTTTCAATTTCATCGCCATATATATTGTTAATATATGTTCTACTTGAACTACAAAAATCTTCTTTGATGCTATGAAAAAAATATAGCTTTCCATAAACCGCAAATCAACAGAGTAGCAATCTAGACCTCTTAAATAATCCAATAAAAAAATAACTAAAAAAATGTAACATTAAACATCCTAATATAAATCCCTGATGACATTTTTGGTTGCACTTTATTTTACAGTATGTGTATTTACTTGTATTTACATAAGAAAGCACTAATATCAGCATTAATATTTACACTCACCTAAAGGATTATTAGGAACACCATACTAATACTGTGTTTGACCCCTTTTTGCCTTCAGAACTGCCTTAATTCTATGTGGCATTGATTCAACAAGGTGTTGAAAGCATTCTTTAGAAATGTTCGCCCATATTAATAGGATAGCATCTTGCAGTTGATGGAGATTTGTGGGATGCACATCCAGGGCACGAAGCTCCCATTCCACCACATCCCAAAGATGCTCTAACGGGTTGAGATCTGATGAATATGGGGGCCATTTTAGTACAGTAAATTCATTGTCATGTTCAAGAAACCAATTTGAAATTATTTGAGCTTTGTGACATGGTGCACTTTTCTGCTGGAAGTAGCCATTAGACTATGGGTACATGGTGGTCATAAAGGGATGGACATGGTCAGAAACAATGCTCAGGTAGGCCGTGGCATTTAAACAATGTCCATTTGGCACTAAGGGGCCTAAAGTGTGCCAAGACAACATCCCCACACCATTACACAGCCTGCACAGTGCTAACAAGGCATGGTGGATCCATGCTCTCATTCTGTTTATGCTAAATTCTGACTCTACCATCTGAATGTCTCAACAGAAATCGAGACTCATCAGACCAGGCAACATTTTTCCAGTCTTCAACCATCCAATTTTGGTGAGCTTGTGCAGATTGTAGCCTATTTTTCCTATTTGTACTGGAGATGAGTGGTACCTGGTGGGGTCTTCTGCTTTTGTAACCCATCCGCCTCAAGGTTGTGCATGTTGTAGCTTCACAAATGCTTTGCAGCATACCTCAGTTGTAATGAGAGGTTATTTCAGTCAAAGTTGCTCTTCTATCAGCTTGAATCAGTCGGCCCATTCTCCTCTGACCTCTAGCATCAACAAGGAATTTTCGCCAACAGGACTTCCACATACTGGATGTTTTTTCCTTTTTCACATCATGCTTTGTAAACCCTAGAAATGGTTGTGCGTGAAAATCTTAGTAACTGAGCAGATTGTGAAATACTCAGATCGGCCCGTCTGGCACCAACAACCATGCCATGCTCAAAATTGCTTAAATCACATTTCTTTTCCATTCTGACATTTAAGCCTAGTCCCTGCCCGTTTTTTGCCCCGATTTTGATTTGCTGACAGGTTTTGTGAAATCGCCGACAAATGCCCGAGATCATAGGCAAATCGGTGCTCATGCACGCGAGTGACAATCACGCAGTGTGAATCATCAAAGACGCGATCAGAGAGATTCGCAGACGAGTCGCCGACGCCGGTGAGATATTTGGCATGCTAAATATCTGGACCTGTCGGCGATTGAAACTCCTGCTGTCTGAACTGTGTTCTGACTGAAAATTACACAGACAGCCAATGAAAGAGTGAGATACAGGGCAGCAGGATGTTCAGGGAGGAGTTATAGAGCAGAATTTCAGTATTTTAATCGATAGATTTACAATTCTATCAAACAGAAACAAAGGCCAAACATTTGCACGTCCAGCCACAGCAACAGCAAATTACAAAATTGTTTATTTACCTCAAACTGTCTTTGCAGAACACAATCCTGGCTCCCTCTGTCTCTCCAATAATTTCTTCCGCTATAATCTTTTTTTCTTTTTCTCCACAAATCAGCGCACAAACAATTTGATGCAAACTTTGTGCAGTTTATAATTTTTAATAACAATTCCAAGTCTCGTGCGAGAACTGACGTGTGATCTCGCGTTGTTTACTTGTCACATAGCACGTGTGTTTGGGAAACGTAGTTTGCGCACCGGAGAGAGAGCGTTGTCTGCGATTCTTCCTCTTGTTCAGTCATGCAGTGTGAACTCCTCAGTCGTCAAACCATCGTGCAGTGAGAACACACCAGTGACTGAATGATACCCTAGATAGTCATACAGTGTGAAAAGAGCAGTGACCCGATGAGTTTGAAAATCGTGCAGTCTGAACTAGGCTTAAGTTTGGAGTTAGGAGACTGTCTTGTTCAGGACCACACCCCTAAATGCATTGAAGCAACTGCCATGCGATTGGTTGATTAGATAACTGCATTAATGAGAAATTGAACAGGTGTTCCTAATAATCATTTTGGTGAGTATAAATTGTGCTTGCTTATTTTCTCCATTACATTTGAATATATAAAAAAGGCCCATGCATTTAACATAGACCCTTAGACCCTCCCCTTCAGGACAAAAGTGCTTGAAAGTGGGCAAACAAAACGGATTAAAACACCAGGTATAAGTAAATAGGGATGTGTCTCCTTCGTCTACTTTGTGATCCGATCAACCAAAATGCATCTTAACACCAGATATAAACAGCCCCAGTGTGAGCTCCTGCTCAATGATAATGTGAGAAAATAATCACCTTGGTAACAGAACCTAATTCTCTATGGTTCATCATGCATTAAAGCATCTGCATTATAAGATGATTAAGATGACACTGCATCACATCATTTACACACTGGCCTCTGAGACATGTCAGAAATGTGTGCAAAGAATGTTTGTAACGTTAATGACATTATAAATGTGTATAGGGAATTGGCATTGACGTCTTTAGAGAGTTTAAACAATTAATTACCTAATTAATGAATTAATGGTAATTAATGAATTACCTAGTCTTTTTTCACAGGCTCTGATAGAATTAAAGCTGAGGATTTCCAGTGTGGTTTGACAGCTGTATCTGAAACAAGACTGAGCTGTTATAGAATTTTTTTTATGAAAGATATATTTGCCTTGGTAGGTAAAAGCAAAAAGCAAAACCCTTTAAAAGGTCTCTAAGATCTCATCAATGTTCAGACGAAACCTACATACGAATGGTTACGGTTCCTTACAAAGGGTCAGGTGACTGAGAGCAGCAGAAGCTCACATAAAAATGTCCTTGCTGTGGCCCCTTTAAGCCCTGGATTCTTAAAGGTAAGTAGCTTTAGGAAGATCTCTTTGACCACATATGGTTTCCATTTGGCGGGCTCCAGGGGCCTTACGTCCCTCTTTAGCTTTATTGTCTCATAGGGAGACTCACAAGTTAAAGTGCCCATGTGGATCTGCCATAAAGATTTAGCCAAGGGCACTGACATTTTAACAACCCTCACTCCACTTTTTCTGTCACGGGTCTTTAATCGGCATGTGTCAGCTCATTAGAGCAAAGAGGACAGCGAATACACACAGAGAACTGCTACTCTACGGGGGAAATTAAAGCGTAATCATTATTTACATGGATATCTACTCAACAGGTACAATGAGCAAATTTCACAATTTTAAAATGGAATAAAATGTAAATACATGACGTTTGCTATTAGTCATAATAATGATGAACTGTATGGATATAAAAACATACTTTACAATTTCTTATACATTACACTATGTATAAGCCATTTACTGTAGGCACATAACTACAAGCGAAATATAGTTGCACATCATCTGCATACAAATGACAAATGGCATGTCAATTAATTACACTGGCAAGTGAAAGTATTCTTTCTTCGGCTCCATCTGTTGAAGACGACAATGGATGTGCTTGTGTACAGTCATCATTTAGAGCAGCGACGACTGTGGCTAAGCAGTCTGGTTTGTGAGTGGCAGTCTTTAGCGCATAGGTTGATGTTGGTTGCATTGGTGCTGTCGTAACCTTCCTTTTAAATCGTTACTCTGATCATTGCCTTACTTGGTTTTTATCTTCTATGGCTAAACCATTGAGTACAGTCTCTTTCCAAGAAAAGAAATAAAACACAACGTGCCCAAAATCAAGCCTACAAGATAGGGCTGGACGATTATGACAAACATTATAATTGTCTATTATTCCCTTGAAATTGTAATTGCGATTATTAATTATGATTTTCAAAATTTACATTGAATTATGTTTTGAATTAGTCTGACAAGCCAGACCCACATCAAGATGTTTGGTCTGGAAACTCACCATTGACAAGGCTCAATCAGAGGGGCGGGATAAACGGTTGTCTTTCAAACTCCCTCTGCACGCGATAGGATAGCGCTACCACCAACCAGATCAACATAAAGTGGAGCTAGTTGATAATTAAACTTTCACCGTATCCGGTCAGCAAAACTCCAAATGCAGCTTCCCTCCTTAAGAATGATTTCAGTGCCGTTCTTTGTCCTTTTCTCAAAGAAAAGCTTAACTCCAAGTCTTCCAGAATCTCGGCCAAAGTTGATTCGAAGTTGACTCGAACTGCCGTTCGCCAGCTTCTTTTGTCAGCTCTGTCGTCATTATGCTAAGCCCGCCCACCAACTCTATACACGATGTGATTGGTCTGACCAGAGTTTGGTTTTTCCAGCTCAGAAGTCTATGGAGAGTTGTTAGACAACACTGGCTGCACATTAGATTTGCTGCCGCTAGGGTGCATCTAGATTTCGAGGCTAGTTTTGAATAGCTTTATACCAAAAAAAATTTAAGTAAAGCAAAGCCATGCCATATTTTATGTTTATATTTTTATTTTTTTTATTTTCAATATATATATATATATATATATATATATATATATATATATATATATATATAAATTATAGATGAAAAAAATTCTATAGCATTAAGCCTCATGTCATTTATTCATTTGTTTGGTTTCTTATAAAAAAAAAAAAAAGTAACATTTATGCATGGTACAAAAATAAATATAGGAACTTGGTTATAGCTAAAATGTTCCACTATGGTAATTTTCCGGATTGCATTCGCACTGCCAGTAACTCTGTGATGCTTGTTGTTGTGACTTTTATTTTTATTATTTTTATTAACCGTTCAAATCTTCATTTGAGGATTGAAAACAAATGCTCTCGGACTAAATATAAAATATCTTAAACTGTGTTGCGAAAATGACCGGTCTTGCGGGTGTGGAAAGACATTAGGGTGAATTTAAAGTGTTGTATTTTATCCTTTTAGCTATAAAAAATAAATAAAATATATTAAATTAATAAGATTAAATGTTTAGGTAAATATTTAATCGTTTGAACTAATAAAAAAAATATTATATTTCCACACCTCTGTACTCTTTTGTACTCGTACTCTTGTAAAATGTACTCTTTTTGTGTAAAGTGTACCATAAAACATATTTATTTATTTTATTTCTTTCAGAGAAAATTCCTTTAATAACCTGATCCCAATTTGAAATGTTTTGAAAAGTAAGCACCTACATAAACACATAAGAAGTATACACAATGGAACACATCATACACAGCCTTTCAGCCCACGTCTGCATATTTTCTCAAAAACAAAATGTATTTTGGTTCCATCACTGGTGTTAGGTTGGAGATTCTGTCAAGGCTTGTGTCAGATGCATTTTACACAGCATCTCTGACATGAGCCAACCTTGACTGCAATTTATTTTTATCACAACTACACCAACAACCAATAATCTCTGCTAGCTGCTAGTGAACAATTCAGTCAAATTAGAGATTTACTGGATCAAAACACAATCAAAATCACTCTCTCCACCCCCTGTCTGTAAGACCTAAAACAAGACAATGGCAAACAGGCAGATATATGCATGAAGGCACATATATCACATGCCAAGCTGAAATAATTGTTTAATTATACAGAGGAAGATGCCAGTTTGCTTTGTTTCTTAAATAATGTAGCATCCTTTCATTAACTTTTCATTTAACCAGGGATGGATGAGAGAGAGGTTTGACGTATGAGAAATGATTGACAAATGCATGAGATTGAAATCCTTAAAATCTTTCTGTCCTATATTACTGGACAGAAAATGAGCTCTGCTGGCCGGCCATCTGGATCCGGCAAGAAATAAATTCAATATGCACACACGTGGCTGTTAGCTTAAAACCCACATGTATATTAACTCTGAGCTTTGTATGTGTACAAGAGAATAATGAAACGTATGCATGCAAGCGTACATGTACACAGTTATATGGGATTTTTTAAGGCACATATTTGTACTTTCATACATTTCATACGTGTTTTTTTTTTTTTTTTTTTTTTTTCATGACAGTTAAAGGTAGGGTAGGTAAGAATTTGTTAAAAAACACTCTTTTTCCAAATTTGTTTAAACTTTCTTTATATATCAATACATAATTAAAATGTAAGTACTCTGAAAAAGAAAGTATAAAAATTGAGTGTAGACCTCCCACGACTGTTTTAAAGACAGCTCATTTTTTCCATTCACTCCACCTTCTCCCTTCTGGGCTCTTTCCAAAGCCACGCCCCCAAAACACATGAACGCGCTACACAGGCCGCTTAGCTGAAAGACGCATTATTTACCTCAGACGAGCGGAGTGCATGACATCATGTCAGAATCACATGTAATAAAACATTTAACTTTATCAGTATGAATATAAACAAATAAGATGTCTTTTAGTACTCACTATCAAGCTAGAATACTGATACTGGTAAAGTTTAAAATATATTTTTGTTTGATTCGGTAACAAGCTTGTTATATTTATAAGGCAAAGAAAACGGGTAGCATCGATACATGTTACGATAATACAACGATCATTCGAATAACATCAGTTATACTGTGATGAAGATGAATTTCGTGTAAGATTCATAACATACACTGTGTTTTGCATCTAAGAGTTTCCATGATGAAAGCATTGTTGATTAGTAGTAGCTAAAGCTAAACTTAGTTCTAAAAAAAAGTTCCTGGATGCGGTGTACTAGCTTTTACACATGCATTTTGTTATCTAAAGTTACATTTTGCTAAATTCAACACGACAGCGATCAACTTGAGCTAAGCATGTTGAGCATTTATCATCTCTACTAATGGCTAAGTGTATAACATTGTAACTTTATGCTATAGTAATGTTATGTTAGCTATATTAGGCAGCTGCATGTGCTAGTGATACATGCTTCATGAAAGCATAAACCAAAAAAATGTATAATCAAAATGAAAGATTACCTGTCCAGCAGAAATACAGCCAGTAATGAGTCGTTTTTCAGGTCCCTCACATCTCGCCATCGTTGGAAAGCCATGATGATATTTACTCGCGTTTGATTTCTTTGTTTATCCAAAGACTTGTTGTGTATTGCCTTTTCTTGTACTGTCTTCGCTGACTGCAAAACCCTGCACTGTGAATTTTGAATGCTCTTTCTCTGCCATTATTTTGCCTAGGTTTCGTGCCTCTTGAACTGCTCGAATCAAACGGGTGCACGCACATGGGCGGATCCTGTAGCGAAAGCTGTGGTTGTCATGGTAGCGAGAGAGAGTGACAGTCGCCCAAGCCAATCACTTGTTTCGACCCGAACAAAAATAATGAGGGGTGTTTTGCAGATTAAAATGTCTAGAGTCACTCGTTTTTCATACTCTCTTTTTCAGAGTACTTTCATTTTAATTATGTATTGACATATAAAGAAAGTTTAAACAAATTTGGACAAAAGTGTTTTAGATCATTCTTACCTACCCTACCTTTAAGACACACAAAAGATAAAATGCTGAATAAAATCTTGTCTTTAATTGATATGGGGTGAATAAAGATGAGGTTGGCGAAAAGTAACAAAAAAATAAATATTAATTTCAAAATCGTATTTTAATTCTAAAAATAAGTAAATTGAACAAATTATTCTGAATACATTTTTTTCTGAGCAGATTTTGTGTTCTTAATGACATGCTTGGTGAGAGCCACAAGGGTTTCTATTAAAAATACACAAGAACGATTACACAAAAAAAAAAAAAAAAAAAAATCAGGCCCCAATTGAAAAATTTCTAATGACTGATCAGATCAAAAATTAAATGTAATTAATTCTTAATTTGCATCAATTTACAGAAATTCAATTTGGCCAACTGAAAAATTTAGATGTGATCACTCACTAGAACATTTTCAAATGGACATTTTTTTTTTTTTTTTTTAAATTAGTGTAGGTTTCTTTGTGACTTCTTATACCTAGCATTATTTCACTTATGCATATGCACTGATAACAAACACTGAAGAATTTGCATTTTAGTCACTTGAATTCTTGAGAAAGAAATGTAATGAATTTTTGGAAAACCCAAACGAAACTCCCAGTGCAACTTATTAAATGTACTAAGGTTATTTACATGTCTGAAACAGATCTTAATCTCTTACAAACTTCTTTTTGGAAATCAAAGAAAAAAAAAAAAAATGTGACAAAGCAAAAAATGTCTCCATTTAGCCATCATTCAATTAGAGTAGCTGAAACCCAGACGCTGCTTTTTGATGATTTTCCCCAAAGCCTTGGCTGAGAGTTTTAAAAGCCCCCACTTGCACACTTCAGAAAAGTAGTTTAGTTTCTGCATGGTGTGTCATGTCCAGAGAACTGGGGAGACTAATGAGAATAGAGACAAGTAGGCGGTCTGATTCCTCTCCATTAGCATTGATTTGCACTTTAAGGAGAGTGTAATTTAACCACATTCTTCTCCACGTTAGTCTCTCTTGTGTGGAAGGGATGGGGGATGCAAATATAAGGGAAGGATCAAAGCCGTGAGAGCTCTGTGCTTCAAAGGGGCCTTCAGCATGAACACACAGGATCCACGTTAAGTCTGCGAGACATCTAAGGTGTCAGTACCTCAACACAGGAATGCAGTCGTGGCCAAAAAGTTTGTAAGTTCAAAAAGTAAAGGGAAATATTAGAATTGTCAAATCAAGTCAAAGGCAAAGTTTCTGTTCTCAGTGCATCGACATCAAATGCGACCTTAATATTTTGTTCCTTGGGCCTCGTTTTTAAAATGTTGCTTAGAAACTGTCCTACATTTGATCTAAGATCATTTGTCAAATGTGCGTGTGTGTGATTCAGAGAAAACTAACATGCGCACGGAAATGTGTGCATGCCTCAGATGTGAAATCTGTTTCTGCATTATAGGCCTACTGTCATGATTATTTTCGGTTTAGTTGTTCCTGTCGTGCCTGTATGAGTTCCCGTTAGTTTCTATGGTTACTGATTAGTTCATCTTTGTCCTGTTTAGTGACATTAAAAGGTTAGTTCCCCCCAAAATTAAAATTCTGCCAATACAGTGCCTTGCGAAAGTATTCGGCCCCCTTGAACTTTGCAACCTTTTGCCACATTTCAGGCTTCAAACATAATGATATGTAGAAATTATTATTTTTTGTGAAGAATCAACATCAAGTGTGACACAATCATGAAGTGGAACGAAATGTATTGGATATTTCAAACTTTTTTAATAAATCAAAAACTGAAAAATTGGGTGTGCAAAATTATTTAGCCCCCTTAAGTTAATACTTTGTAGCTCCACCTTTTGCTGCGATTACAGCTGTAAGTCGCTTGGGGTATGTCTCTATCAGTTTTGCACATCAAGAGACTGAAATTTTTGCCCATTCCTCAGAACAAAACAGCTCGAGCTCAGTGAGGTTGGATGGAGAGCGTTTGTGAACAGCAGTTCCCTTTCGGGGAACTCGAGCTGCGTCGAAACGCTGTGAGAACGCCTCTGCGTTAATGCGTCGTGAAGCGCCTGTAGAACCATTCCATCGGAAAAAAGATTGATCGTCGGCGTGATGACGTCATCGACCGGAAGCTATAAAACGTCCGTGAAAACAAACAGGAACTAGCTTCTGAGCCTTCAGCAAGCGATCTGTGTGAACCTGTCTGTCTATTTGGTGTTTTTGTCTGTCTATTTGCAAGAGTTTTTCCACCCTTTTGTTAAATATTCCTATATTTACAAAAAAAGAGAAAATAAATAGATAGAGAAATGGCGAGTGAAAGCAGTCAGTTCAAGAGGTGTGTACATCCCTGCCCACGCTACATCACGAGTGGGGATACACACTCTCTTTGTGTTGCCTGCTTGGGAGCGCAGCATGCCAAGGCAGCCCTCGAGGGGGCTGCTTGCGAGCACTGTGAGCGTATGCCACTGAGAACGCTGCGCTCCCGCCGGGCACTCTTCGAGGAGGGTGCCTCGGCTCGTGTTCCCCGCGGCTCTGGTCCCGCTGCTGCCGAGGCAGAGCGGAGGCTGCAGTCGTGGGGTTCACAATTGGATGTTGCAGAGGGGTTTGAGACGGGCGCTGCCTTATCTCTGCCCTCACCTGCTCCATCCAGCGGCTCTTCTCGGGGCTTGGAAGCACGCATTGCGGTTTCTTCCCCCCCGAGAGAGTCGCCGGTGCTCCAACTATCCAGCTCCGAGGAGGTGGACGTTGAGAGCATCGCGACTGAAGATTCGCCACTTCAGTCCCCTGCGAGTGAGGAGCTCGTTGAGGTTCTAACGCGAGCTGTGGCCAGACTAAATATTGACTGGCCCATAGAAAGATCTGAGGCAGGAAGAAAAAGATCTAGTAAATTAGATGAAAGATTCCTGCCCGCTCGCGATTCAGAACCTCAGCGGCGGGGCCTGCCATTCTTCCATGATTTGCACACCGAGGTGGCAAAGTCATTGAAGAGACCGGCGTCATACCGTGTGTTCAGCCCTCAGACTTCGGTCTATAGCAACATCATGGGGCTGAAGCACTACGGTTATGGGGCGATGCCAAAGGTAGAAGAGACGCTCGCGAGCCATCTCTCGCCTTCCTCGGCATCGTCCCTGAAGGCCCCGACTTTGCCCACCAGACCCTTAAAGACAACGTCGGCACTGGTGGGCAAGGCGTACTCGGCAGCAGGTCAGGCTGCTGCATGCCTGCATACAATGGCAATAATGCAGGCTTATCAGGCTGACCTGCTTAGGGACCTAGATGGACGTGATGAAGTGGGGGGTGATGTAATCAATGAGCTTAGAACATCAGCTGATCTTGCTCTCCGGGCCACCAAGGAGACGGCCAGATGTGTTGGCCGCTCTATGGCAGCCTTGGTGGCTACGGAGAGGCATCTGTGGCTCAACCCCACTGAAATCAAGGAGAGGGAGAAAAGCTTCCTGCTCGACGCGCCGCTGTCTCCTGGCGGCCTCTTCGGTGACGCAGTACACACTGTCACCGAGAGGTTCCAGGAGTCAAAGAAACAAGCTGCGGCGCTAAAGCAGTTTCTCCTTCTCCGGGTCCAGGTCCCTGGGGCTGCCGCTGACATCAGGCAGCCCAAGCCGAGTACGAGCTCCGCTCACAGGGCGCAGCAGAAGCAGAGCGTCGCCACCCGAACTCCCCCTCAGCGTGGGGACGAGGGGCGGCGCTCTCAGGCGAGGTCTTCTAGGGGCAGGACTGATCTGAGGACAGTCCTGATCGCCAAGAAGGCCTCGTCAAAGCGTTCCTGACGCCAGAAGCGTCAGGACGCTGAGGGTGGTTCCCCCCGTAGGGAAACGGTGCTTACCCCTGCCTACGGTACCCGTTTCCCTGCGGCACCCTCGGGGGGCCGCGCTGCCAACCCCGCCGCAATGCCGGGGCGCAGTCGGTCTCCGCGGGCCACCCGAGGGTGGTCCGCACCCCCTTCGGGGGGCCCCCGAGCAGTCAAGTCAGTTGTTCCCTGCCGGTCCGCCGCTTCAGGGCACTGTGCTTGTTGCTCAAAATACACCAGAGGCCAGCCTCGAGAGGCTGGTTCCCTTAGTAGATTTTCTAGACGAGTGGAAACGTCTATCAAATATATCTCGTTGGGTCCTGCAGATAGTAGAAAGGGGGTACGCCATTCAATTCAGAAGTCGGCCACCTCCTTTCTGCGGTGTCCTACCTACAGAGGTGGGCCCGGAGCAGGCTCTGGTAATGGCACAGGAAGTAGAGACACTCCTGCAAAAAGGGGCTATAGAGAGGGTTCCCCCTCCCAGCAGGGAGTCAGGCTTTTACAGCCGTTACTTCATCGTGCCGAAGAAGGATGGGGGCTTACGCCCGATATTCGATCTGCGGCTATTGAATCGCTCGGTGGCCAAGCTCAAATTCAAGATGCTTACACTCAGACAGATTGTAGCGCAGGTCAAATCGAAGGATTGGTTTGTCACCATAGACCTCAAAGATGCGTATTTTCATGTCTCCATCTTTCCACATCACAGGAAGTTCCTGAGGTTTGCCTTCGGGGGAGAGGCATACCAATATCGTGTACTTCCCTTCGGTCTAGCACTGTCACCCCGCACGTTCACCAAGTGTGTGGATGCAGCTCTGGCGCCGCTGCGTCTGCAGGGCATCCGCATTCTGAACTATATCGACGACTGGCTGATTCTAGCGAATACAGAGCAGATGGCGGTTCAGCATCGAGATGCTGTTCTCGCCCATATGTCGAAGCTGGGGTTGAGGCTGAACGCCAAGAAGAGTGTGCTTTCTCCGGCTCAGAGAACCACTTTTCTGGGTGTGAACTGGGACTCGGTAATTATGCGGGCGCAATTATCGCCAACACGCATAGCATCGATCCTGGCAGCCGCCAAAGAACAGAAGCTAGGCCGAGCCGTCACTGTGAAACGGTTCCAGAAACTGTTAGGTCTCATGGCAGCAGCGTCCAACGTGATACCTTTTGGCCTACTGTACATGAGGCCACTGCAGTGGTGGCTCAAAACAAAAGGGTTCTCCCCGAGGGGAAACCAGCTCCACACGATCAAAGTCACGCGGCGATGCCTACGTGATCTGGTCATGTGGAAAAACCCGGGGTTTTTATCTCAGGGTCCCGTGTTGGGGGCTCATGTTCGTCGCGTAACGCTAACGACAGATGCCTCTCTCACGGGCTGGGGGGCGACCATGAGTGGTCGCTCGTCCCAGGGTCTATGGCAGGAACATCAGCGGCACTGGCACATAAATCGGCTAGAGATGCTCGCAGTGTTTCTTGCATTGAAACAGTTCCTGCCCGACCTCAGGGGCCACCACGTACTAGTCAGGACAGACAACACGTCCGTGGTCGCCTATATAAATCACCAGGGGGGTCTGAGGTCTCGTCCGTTGGACAAATTGGCACATCGGATCCTCCTGTGGGCCCAAGGGAAATTGCTGTCAATCAGGGCAGTATATATCCCGGGGGCCCTGAATCAGGAAGCAGACAGCCTGTCGAGACAGGGGCCGAGGCCCGGGGAATGGAGACTCCACCCAGAGGTGGTGGAGCTCCTTTGGAAGGTTTATGGGAAAGCAGAGATAGACCTGTTTGCTTCGGCGGAGAATTCTCACTGCCCACAGTGGTTTTCTCTGACCCATCCGGCCCCGCTGGGGCTGGATGCCATGGTACAGGAGTGGCCGAGGCTGCCTCTGTACGCCTTCCCCCCGATTGTCTTGCTTCCAGGAGTTCTGGAGAGGGTACGCCGGGACGGGGCCCAGGTTCTTCTAGTGGCTCCGAACTGGCCGACCCGAGTATGGTTTTCGGACCTGATATCTCTCCTGGAAGGCTCTCCGATGGAGATTCCGACCAGGAGGGATCTACTCTCTCAGGCGGGCGGGAGATTCCTGCACCCACGCCCGGAGATGTGGAAACTGTGGGCCTGGCCTCTGAGGGGGCTAGGCTCATAGAGGAAGGTCTCTCGGCCGAGGTCGTAGAGACCATCCTACACTCCAGAGCTCCGTCCACAAGGAAGCTGTACGCTTTGAAATGGAGACTTTTCTCAGCATGGTGCAGAGAACGCCAGTGGGACCCAGTTAACTGCCCGGTCGGTACAGTGCTGGAGTTCCTGCAGGCAAGGTTCTCGGCAGGGTTGACCCCCTCCACACTAAAGGTGTACGTGGCGGCCTTGGGTGCCTTCCACGTCCCTTTCAGTGGAGTGTCTTTGGGAAGACACCCTCTAATTACACGCTTCCTTCGTGGCACTTTAAGGTTGAGGCCTGTGATGCACTCGAGGGTCCCAGCATGGGACTTAGCCATTGTTTTACGGGGCTTGTCCGAGCCTCCATTCGAACCCTTGGAGGAGGTTTCGGATAAGTTCCTTACCCTCAAGACGGTATTCCTTTTGGCTATTTCATCCCTAAAGAGAATAGGAGATATTCAGTCCCTGTCTGTAGGGCCCTCATGTTTAGAGTTCGCGCCTGGGATGGTGAAAGCATTTCTGCATCCCAGGCCGGGTTATGTCCCCAAGGTTCCTACGAGCCCACGGGGCCCCATCACTCTTCAGGCGTTCTGTCCTCCTCCTTTCACGACGTCAGACCAGGAAAGATTGAATCTGCTGTGCCCTGTCAGGGCGCTAGATACTTATGTCCACAGAGCTGCCCTGTGGAGGAAAACTGATCAGCTGTTTGTCTGTTTCGGGCCCCCTAAGAAAGGGGCCCCAGTATCTAAGCAGAGGATGAGCAAGTGGGTGGTCGAGGCCATCTCACTTGCTTATGAGGCGGCCGGGCAGCAGTCTCCACTGGCTGTCCGGGCGCATTCAACCAGGGGTATGGCTGCTTCAAAAGCACTGTTGTCGGGGGCTTCCCTCCACGATATTTGTAACGCGGCCGGATGGTCGTCTCCTTTAAACTTCGTCAGGTTCTATGAACTAGACCTGGCATCTACAGTTGGGGCACAGGTACTCTCGTAACCGTGTGCGCTTCGGCTTCACACATACGAGACACTTGGTCCTATGGCGATGTGGGTATAAGCGTTCTCACAGCGTTTCGACGCAGCTCGAGTTCCCCGAAAGGGAACGTCTCAGGTTACGTATGTAACCCTAGTTCCCTGAGGGAACGAGACGCTGCGTCGCTCTGCCATACTCCCGGCGTGTCCGTGATCACTTACTTCAGGCTTTATCAGAAGTTAGTTCCTGTTTGTTTTCACGGACGTTTTATAGCTTCCGGTCGATGACGTCATCACGCCGACGATCGATCTTTTTTCCGATGGAATGGTTCTACAGGCGCTTCACGACGCATTAACGCAGAGGCGTTCTCACAGCGTTTCGACGCAGCGTCTCGTTCCCTCAGGGAACTAGGGTTACATACGTAACCTGAGACGTTTTCAGTTCTTTCCACAGATTCTCGATTGGATTCAGGTCTGGACTTTGACTTGGTCATTCTAACACCTGGATACATTTATTTTTGAACCATTCCATTTTAGATTTTGCTTTATGTTTTGGATCATTGTCTTGTTGGAAGACAAATCTCCATCCTAGTCTCAGGTCTTTTGCAGACTCCATCAGGGTTTCTTCCAGAATGGTCCTGTATTTGGCTCCATCCATCTTCCCATCAATTTTAACCATTTTGCCTGTCCCTGCTGAAGAAAAGCAGGCCCAAACCATGATGCCGTCACTACCATGTTTGACAGTGGGGATGGTGTGTTCAGGGTGATGAGATGTGTTGCTTTTACGCCAAACGTAAAGTTTTGCAATTTTGGTTACATCTGACCAGAGCACCTTCTTCCACATGTTTGATGTGTCTCCCAGGTGGCTTGTGGCAAACTTTAAATGACACTTTTTATTGATATCTTTAAGAAATGGCTTTCTTCTTGCCACAGTATACGACTGATTGTTGTCCTATGGACAGAGTCTCCCACCTCAGCTGTAGATCTCTGCAGTTCATCCAGAGGGATCATGGGCCTCTTGGCTGCATTTCTGATCAGTCTTCTCCTTGTATGAGCTGAAAGTTTAGAGGGATGGCCAGGTCTTGGTAGATTTGCAGTGGTCTGATACTCCTTCCATTTCGATATTATCGCTTGCACAGTGCTCCTTGGGATGTTTAAAGCTTGGGAAATCTTTTTGTATCCAAATCCGGCTTCAAACTTCTCCACAACAGTATCTTGGACCTGCCTGGTGTGTTCCTTGTTCTTCATGATGCTCTCTGCGCTTTAAACGGACCTCTGAGACGATCACAGTGCAGGTGCATTTATACGGAGACTTGATTACACACAGGTGGATTCTATTATCATCATTAGTCATTTAGGTCAACATTGGATCATTCAGAGATCCTCACTGAACTTCTCGAGAACGTTTGCTGCACTGGAAGTAAAGGGGCCGAATAATTTTGCACGCCCAATTTTGATTTGTTTTGATTTGTTAAAAAAAGTTTGTTATATCCAATAAATTTCATTCCACTTCATGATTGTGTCCCACTTGTTGTTGATTCTTCATTAAAAATTAGTTTTATATCTTTATGTTTGAAGCCTGAAATGTGGCAAAAGTTCGCAAAGGGTCTGAATACTTTCGCAAGGCACTGTAATTACTCACCCTCATGACGTCCAAGACCCGTAAGACCTCCGTTCATCTTCGGAACACAAATGAAGATAGTTTTGTTGAAATCCTGATGGCTCAGAAAGGCCTTCATTGACACCAATGTCATTTCAACTCTCAAGACCCATAAAAGGCACTAGAGACATCGTTTCAAAACCCATCTCACACCAGTGGTTCTACAATAATTTTATGACGCAACGATAATAGTTTTTGTGCACACAAAATAAATAAATAACTACTTATATAGTGAAGCAAAGCTTTGAACCGTTGTGAATCAGTGTATCGAATCAGTGTTTCAGATCGGCAAATTCATTTGTTTTCGGCAGTTTTGGCAGTTTGACATGCTTGAGGCTTCAGGAAGCTTTTTTTTAATTATGCATATCATTATTAAGAATGGCAGCCTTCAAAGTATGCATACTAAAAAAAATTAACTTTAATGCTGCGTATGTTAACAGGGTTTTGATAAACCAGTTTGTGTGTATGTTGTATTTTGAACAAATAGCCTATATATTATACTCTTTCAATTGATTATTGTTAATACTACTACTACTACTTCAACAAATCCTACTAATAATAATGATAATAATAATTATTATTCCTTTTGTGTTTAATGCATGTCAGTGATATCGATTATAAATGAATCAATCTGGGTAAATGCTTATAAATTTAGCCTTTTTAGATTCAGTAAGATTCCTAAAAAACATTCCAATCAGTGGTCAAATGAAATCCTATATGTTCATATAAAAGGTTTTAGGTAAGTGGGCTATATGGCATTTTATTTGCAGCGCATGTGAACAGCTGCATGTCTTACAGAAAGGAAGCGTTTCAGTGCATCTGGATTACTGTCAATCTTGATTGACATCGTCAATAAGCCTGACATAAGCCTGGCTCCCAGTGATTGGCATTAACATTAGTGGTGAGGAATCTGTATGAGGAATCTCCTGACACACAGCTGAGGCCATGTGAAGGCTGTAGTGCTGTTCTGGAATTTTTGGGTGTTCTTATTCATTTATAACTGCTATAGGAGTCTGTTATCTATGTGGTAACCAAATTTGTGATTAATAGTTTGCAGATTTGAATCCACCACTGAGCAGACTTGTTTGCTTAACATGACTTAAAGAAGCCTTTCCACGAGGTAATGAATGAGGCATTTATATAGCTCTTTAATGCAGGGTTGCCAACTTTTAAGTTCAGGTTGGAGTGAGATTTTTTGGGGGCCGGGGGGGGGGGGGGGGGGGAGCTTTTGATCTTGATTCAGTATCAGTTTATATCTAGTATATATACTGTACATAATAATATGTTTGTTTTGGCACTAGTTTAAAGATTTCTTGGGTCAAATTATATGTGCCATTCCTTAATATTCACTTGTGAGTGCTTATACAAGTATCATTATTCATTAAAAATATTAGGATGCAAGTTATTTAAGTTTTGAAATTTCACATTTAAAGAAATCTAGTGTTTGATCATCATATCTAAATATTTATTAGAATGCAAAGACTGCAATATATTTTTGAGCAACTAGATTAGATACATGTATATTTATTAAAGAGCCATAAGGCACCTAATGGCATTACAAATAAACATTAATATTTTTTAGCCACAAAATGACTCTAATTTGCCTCTTTGAATTGGAATTCTCTATTTTAATATTAATTACTACACTAATTGTAATATAAATTTTAGAAGAAATACAAATATTAGAAGATATGCTGTACTGTTTACCAAAACTTGCAGCAAACATCTATATGGTGAAACTGTTGTGTATTCGCTTAAGCCATTTTAATGCATTGGCAGAGCGCTAGAAGTATTGAGCGCTCATGGGCCACGTGACCAGCGCGCGCCGCAGGGAGACGAGAGCATGCAACTCCGCTTTTCAACGCCTCTGGCTTTAACATTATGCCACATTAGCGCCAAAACGCTATTTATTGTTTGAATTTCATTAAAACACATTAAAAAAAATTAAAGCTTATAGTTTTGTTTAATATCAAAAGCAGGTTTGGCAATTTGGCGTGAGATTGAGTTGGGCGGAGTGAGAGCGTGAGACAGAGCCTGAAAGCGTGAGAATCACGCCAGATGCGTGAGAGTTGGCAACCCTGTTAATGTGTACTACTGTACAGCCAAAGCGATTTAGGGTGTGTTAACACTAGCACTTTTGGAGCGCACCCGGGTTCTATTGACGTCAGAGTTTGGTTCGCTTGGATGATGTGAACGTGATCTTTCGAACTCGGGTATGCACCCGTGGACCGTACCAGAGTTGCTTAGGGTGCTTTCAAATCTATAGTTTGGTTCATTTGGTCCGAACCAAGGGCAAACAATCATACATTGTTGCATTTTTCAGCTTTTTTTGGTTCCTTTTCACACCAAACTGATTGCTTTGGTCCGAACCAGCTGAAATGAACCAAAACTCAGGCACGTGACAACATCCACATCACTCATTGGCCATGGCGTATTTCCTAAACAGTTTTTCGATTGGTCAGAATTTACGTGTGGGAAAATTCCAACAGAAGAGGAAAAGCCAGCAAACTACACACCTATGGAGAGATGACTGTGCGGGTTGGTTTCATCCCTGGCCATAATCTACTACATTGTGTGTATTTACCAAAGTATGCAAACAATACATTTCTATAATGAAGCACATTTGAAAACAAGATGTGACTTGAAAACAATGTTCTAATGCACTGCAAACGGCCAGCGCACACCGCTCGTCACTTCAAGGGGAAGCGTGCATTAATTATTCTTAACTCTGACATGCTCATCTTCCAAGAATATTGCCAATGATCTATCAGGTAATGTCATGCACATAATGTCTGCGCAGCTGACTATGGCAGCTGGTTTATTCCTAAAACGATCAGTATTTCTGCAGTTGGTTCGGTTCGAGGTCGGATCACATTCTCACCACAAACAAACTGCTCCAGAGTTCGTTTAAAAAGCGTACAGAGACCACCTCTTCAAGGAGAATTGGGTACGCTTGTTTGGTCCGCTTTTGGTGCACACCCGAGTGCGATTACTGCTTTCAGACCTGACCAAACGAACCACACCAAAGAGGGAAACGAACTCTAGTACGATTCAACCGAACTAAATGAGGCAGGTGTGAAAGCACCCTTAAAGAGATGGTCTGGGGTTCGTAGGATGTAGATTTTTCCTGGTTGAGATGCAGTCAAGTTTTGTAACCTCTGCGATTTATAAAATAATTTGGGTTTTTGATTACATGGAAAAAATAATGTTTGTGAGGTTGGATTTATTTATTATTATTTTATTTTATTTTATGAAAGTCACGTGGTTAGAACATATTTACATTCACATGATTTTATCCCTAGTGAGTAAAATAATTACAAATAAAATAAATAAATACAAATATTAGACATAGAGTAGGTCAGATTTCTTTCACAGAACATTTATACAGTTTGCTCACCCAGTATAAAATATTGTATTGACAGGAATGTTTTGAACTGCTGTAGTAAGCCCTACAGGCCATGGCTGAAAGGGATTCATCCTTGCACTTTAAAGACGTACAACATGAATGAATGTCAAACTCTCTTTCAAACCTCACAGTGGATCAAAAGCTCCCTCGCAGAAGATTTCTCCACATTACCTCAGAGCCAGATTTTGCACCTGCTATAGAGCAGAAGAGGAGCAATGCAAGTCATTAGAGTGGCTACAAAAGCAAATGCTTTCCATCAATGTCACTGCAACTTCCCCAGATGCAGCTCAAACATGCAGCGCTGATTTCCCACTTCTGCTGTCGATCACAAGCCACCAGCCTTTTTCTAATTTGACAATTGACACTCAGCAGGGGAGAGATGCATTTTTTGAAGGTCAGGGTTATCTGTTCTGTGAGCTATGATGAAGAGGAACAGGCCATCATGGACACACTGAGTCTTTGAGGAACATGCCATTTCAGAGAAAAGCAAAAGATGATAAATCTATTCAAATACTGAGATCAGTTCAAGACCATTACTCCTAAGAAAGCTGTTCCTTTGTTCTACATGTGTTAGTCAAGTCAGCCAAATTAAAACCCTGGCCCTCTGCAGAAGTATAATGTAGTATTTCCTAAGAATATTTAGCCAGCAGCATTTACACATTTTGCAGATGCTTCGTTAATTTATTATTATTTTTATTATTATTATTATTTTTAAAGTGTGCTCCCTAAAAATCAAAACCATGTTGGTGTTGCTAGTGCACCTGCACTAAAACATAATACGTACATAATTGTGGCAAAAAGGTCCAGCTGAGATAGTGAGCCATGAGAGTGTGGGCGAGACTGGTGGTGTGAGTGATAATAGGGATTTTAAAAGGATAGTTCACCCAAAAAATACAATTCTGTCATTCTGTCATTAACTTACCCTCATGTTGTTCCAAAACTGAATGAGTTTCTTTGTTCTGCTGATCACAAAAGAAGATACAAACCCAATTCTAAAAAAGTTAGGACACTGTATAAATTGTTAATAAAAACAGAATGCAATGATGTGGAAGTTTAAAATGTCAATATTTTATTCAGAATACAACAGATGACACATCAAATGTTTAAACTGAGAAAATGTGTAATTTTAAGGGGAAACAGAGAAGTTGATTTTAAATTTCATGGCATCCACACATCTCAAAAACTTGGGACAAGGCCATTGTTTACCACTGTGTGGCACCCCCTCTTCTTTTTATAACAGTCTGCAAACGTCTGGGGATTGAGGAGACAAGTTCCTGAAGTTTAGGAATAGGAATGTTGTCCTGTTCTTGTCTAATACAGGCTTCTAGTTTCTCAAATGTCTTAGGTCTTCTTTGTCACATCTTCCTCTTTATGATGTGCCAAATGTTTTCTATGGGTGAAAGATCTGGACTGCAGGCTGGCCATTTCAATACCCGGATCCTTCTTCTACGCAGCCATGATGTTGTAATGGATGCAGTATGGGGTCTGGCATTGTTGGAAAATGTAAGGTCTTCCCTGAAAGAGACAATGTCTAGATGGGAGCATATTTTGTTCTAGAACTTGAATATAACTTCCAGCATTGATTTGTGCCTTTCCAGATGTCTAAGCTGCCCATGCCACACATACTCACGCAACCCCATACTATCAGAGATGCAGGCTTCTGAACTGAGCACTGATAACAAATTGGGTTGTCCTTGTCCTCTTTAGTCCAGATGACAAGGCATCCCAGTTCCCTCTCCGGGGGAACTCCCACTGTTTCGTAAGAACAACACTTATGGGGAATGCCCCCAGCGTTACGCGTCTGAAGTATGAATGAAACTAAGACCAATCCTGATTGGTGCTACGTCATGACATAGTATGTGGCGGCATACCCGGAAATATAAAGGAATGATTGTGGGGATCGCAGTGGAGAAAGTCAGACTAGCTGTTAGTGTGTTTCGGGCCTCCTAAGAGGTGGCTGCCCGCGTCCAAGCAGATGCTCAGTAACTGGATTGTCCAGGCGATTGCCTTGGCATATGAGCCTTTGGCCTTGAGGGCGCATTCCACTAGGGGCATGGCCTCTTCTCGGGCCCTCAAATGGGGGTCCCGCTTCAGGAGATCTGTGAGGCAGCCGGCTGGGCTACCCCACATACTTTTATCAGGTTTTACAGTCTTCATCTTTCTGCGATGCTAGGCGCTAGGGTCCTCTTGTCCTAAGTGTGCCTGGGTTCCAGCTTCACACTAGAGTAGACATGGTTTGTGGTGGCATAGTGGGTACTCGTTTCCCATAAGTGACGTTCTTATGACGCAGTGGGAGTTCCCTCGGAAAGGAAACGTCTCGGGTTATGACTATAACCCTTGTTCCCTGAGGAGGGAATGAGACACTGCGTCGCCTTGCCACGCCTCTCCATGTCGTGGAGCAAATTGCTTCATCACAAAAAAGCTAGCAAAGTTGTGAAACACCATCCCTTTATACTCCGGGTATGCCGTCACATACTACGTCATGACGTAGCACCAATCAGGATTGGTCTTAGTTTCATTCATGCTTCAGGTGCATAAAGCTGGGGGCGTTCCCCATAAGTGTCATTCTTACGATGCAGTGTCTCGTTCTCTCCTCAGGGAACAAGGGTTATAGTCATAACCCGAGACGTTTTCCAAAAGATCTTCAAATTTTGATTCATCCGACCACAGTTTTCCCTTTTACCACAGTACATTTTAAATGAGCCTTGGCCTATAGAAAATCATTTTTAGATATGGCATGTGATTTCCATTACAGTAGCATTCCTTTATGTGATGCAGTGTTGTCTAAGGGCCCGAAGATCACAGGCATCCAGTATGGTTTTCTGGCCTTGACCCTTACACACAGATATTGTTCCAAATTGTCTGAATCTTTGGATGATATTATGCACTGTAGATAACGATAACTTCAAACTCTTTGCAATTTTTTCTCTGAGAAACTCCTTTCTGATATTTCTCGACTATTTTCCACCGCAGCATTGGGGGAATTGGTGATCCTCTGCCCATCTTGACTTCTGAGAGACACTGCCACTCTGAGAGGCTCTTCTTATACCCAATCATGTTGCCAATTGACCTAATAATTTGCAAATTGTACCTCCGGCTGTTCTCTTTGTGTGCATGTATCTTTTCCGGCCTCTTATTGCTACCTGTGCCAACTTTTTTGGAATGTGTAGCTCTCGTGAAAACCAAAATGAGCCAATATTTGGCAACTTTCAACATTTGATATGCTATCTATATTCTGTTGTGAATAAAACAAGTTTATGAGATTTGTAAATTTTTGCATTCCTTTTTTTAATTCACAATGTGTACAGTATCCCAACTTTTTTGAATCGGGATTCTATTTTGAAGAATCGTTGTACCCAAGCAGATAGAGCAACCATGGACTACCATAGTATTTTGTCTTCCCTAATATGGTAGTCAATGGTTGCGCTATCTGCTTGGTTACAAACATTCTTCACAATGTCTTCTTTTGTGATCAGCAGAACAAATAAACTCATCCAATTTTGGAACAACATGAGAGTGAGTAAATTACGACAGAATTTTCATTTTGGGGTGAACTATTAAAAAAAAAGATTTGTTGCTTTTGGCATCATTATACAGATACAATTAAAATCCTGCATAACCATAAAATATAGCATTTACTTATCTAAAAATATCAATTATTAATGACTATGGTCAATCAGCTGTTCTAGAACATCACAAAGTTGCGCCTGTGCAGTAGAACACCAGAACGGCGTTGCATTTCCATCCATAGTTCCTGCTTAAAGTCCTTAATGACCGGTCTCTAATGACTGGACTGGCTTTGTATTTCTCACGGAGAAGATTCGGATACATAAAAGGAGGTGCGACAACAGTGAAGGACGAGAGAGGACCAGGGCTGGGGGATTTACGTTATGTTTTTTTTTTATGTGTGTGCGCCACTCAGTGAGGGACTGTCGCTTTTATATTAGTTTTGTATTTATTTATCTTTTTAGTGTTAAACATTTGCTGATTCCTTCTTCCCTAAATAACATGCCTCATTACATTGTTATTATTATTATTATTATGGGACTACTACTACTAATAATAATAATAATTATGTCATTATTATCTTGTGCAAGTACCAACACATTGGGATAATGGAACCACATTTTATGTCACAATACAAAATCTCCAATGTTGTTTTTCTATTTTGTAGGAATAAAGGGCTCAGACAATTATGTGCCATTCCATAATGTGGTGGGCCGGATGAGGAACACTGAACATTGCCAGCTGTGTTTCCAATTGTGAAGATTAAGTGCTGAGGCTTGAGGTTTTCGGTAGGACTTTGGGTTACTCTCAGCACAATCCTTCCCAAGCTCAAGCAGCTCAGAGAGGACGGACAACACTCTGGCAGGCCGTTCTCCTCTTTAATCTGCTCAAGGGTTCAACCTTGCTTTGATACTTTGAACTAAAACCCACCACTGCAAAAACAAGGTTTGGTTGCGAAAATAACAAATCAAATGCAACGTTATGAGAGATGTACAGAAGTTATCAATTTTCGGATGTCTGTTATTTTAATAGTGGCTGCTGTGTCATGATACCATGATGCTGGTTTTAAGAAAGATTATTTTGAGGGGGGGAAAAAGAAAGTCCTGCCAAAATGCATGCAAATACATATTCATTGCTGTACAGTTTAGACTTTCCAAAAAGCTGCTGAAATTTTTTGGAAATTTCTGATATTAGTATAGAATACTGTTCTTTTGAAACAACGCAGATCTCCATGGTAACTTCCCAAACTGTAAAATAACTATAAAAAAAAACTTTATGCAAAAAACTCGAGATAATGACTTACGCCTGTTTCACACATACTCCGTCTGCAGTGCGTGTGCGGTGCGTATTTTTTTTAGTACCCATGTTAACGGATGACAGCTTTCACACTGCACCAAGCGGCAACCTCCCGCTATCTCTCTTGAAGCCAATACGGAAGTAATGTAAACTGTAATTCCTTAACTGGCCACTAGAGGCAGGCTCCAGAAGGGAGCAGAATCTCATTGAGCCCCATGTTAAAATTCTCAACTTTAAAGCAGAAAAAAACATGTTTACAGCCTGGTACAAATTGTGGTTTTGGCTTATAAGGCTAATTTTGATCTTCATGACAACTGTGAGGGGGGTGAATTTTTTTATAACTCATTCGTTTCCGTTATATTAAGCCTTAAGGTTCTGCATAATTAAGGGCGTGGTTACAAGTGGACAGCCATTTATCCGCCGTCTATAGTTATTGCGTCACCTCTGCTCCGCGCACATCCCGCCTTTTTGCCCATTTTCTGTTATCCGGGAGTGACACGCGTTGACTCGCTCACAAGATGGCAACGCCCTGCTCGGCCATACTTTAAGCTTCAGAACGGCTTATCAGAATCCTATGGGTGACGTCACGGACACTACGTCCATATTTTTTTACAGTCTATGCACTGCACGCGGATGCGTTCTGTCAGTCCGTTCCAGTTGCGTTGCGTCTGCAGCAGTGCAGCGATCATTTTCGTACTGAGTCTATTTTTTGCTGCGCTGCGCTGCTGCATTAAAGTGATAGAACATTATTCACATTAAAATAAACATGTACTGACGTGAAAATCGAGTAATTTCACCACAAATGCATATCATTTAAAATATACTCGTTTCAAAGTCAACACATGGCTTTTTTTCTCAAGTAAAGCAACAAAACGACACCTTACCTGGCATTTAGGTAAAAAAATGTGCCATAATGGATAGCACTCGTGCTTTCTTGGAGATGAAAAGCAAAGTTCTTTTTGACCTGCAGGATTTTTCAAGGGTTTAAAAAGATGAGAGTCGGCTGTTTTTGAATAGCCTATTGTAAGTTTCTAATTTAAAATGTTTATGATTTTAGGCAATAGCCTATGTTTAAATGTTTTGCCTCTTGTTTGAGCTAAATCTAAAGTATATAAATATGAATTAATGAATTGAAAAAAATGTTGTTTAAATGTAGGCTAGTAGCCTACGTTAACCTGACTTCTATGAAAGAGTAAACAAAGAGAATTGCAATTCTGACGAGCCATGTTCAGTAACAACTTTTGGATTTTAAATCACAAATCATTAATAAATGCTGTGTTTGTGGTATGTTACAGCAGATCAGTTGCGGACTGCAAACGCAGCATATGTAAAAGCACAACAGGGCATGCGGATCCTGCAACGCATACACAACGGCACACGCACTGCAGACGGAGTATGTGTGAAACGGGCGTTATATATTGATGGGCCGATTTGAACAAAGATTTGAACTGTTATGAATCAGCGTATCCGAGTCCTGAATCGATACGCGGTATAACCATTCAAATTTCTGTTTTGAAATCAGCCCTTCACTAAGTCATTATTTAGTTTTTTTGCACACAAAAATTATCGTTGCTTCATAAAATGATCTGTCTGTAGTGAGATGGCCTTTGTAACGACGTCTTTAGTGCCATTTATGGGTCTTGAGAGAGGAAAGGACATTGGTGTCAATGAAGGCCTGTCTGAGCCATCGAATTTCAACAAAAATATCTTCATTTGTGTTCCGAAGATGAACAGAGGTCTTACGGGTGTCTAACAATATTAGGGTAAGTAATTAATGACAGAATTTTCATTTTCGGATGAACTCTTTGAACTAGGCAACAGTCTCATTCCAGCAGTGTATTATGGTGATTCTTCTTATCCAGAGTCAATTCCAAGAATTATTTACTTTGTGTTTTCTCCTCATATTTCCAGCTCTGTCCTTGTTGATATCCACCTGCAGTACTCACCTGTGGCTATCTAATGGGGTGTGTTCTCCATCAGCCAGCTCTGAGGACTGAGGAAATGCAAATGAGGTGAATTAAAGGTTTAGTTCACCCAAAAATGAAATTTATGTCATTAATGACTCACCCTAATGTCGTTCCACACCCGTAAGACCTCCGTTCGTCTTAGGAACACAGCTTAAGATATTTGATATTTAGTCAGACAGCATATCTAAGTGTAGGCACACTATACTATCTGTCACAGACTGACTGTGACCCCAGACTTTTATAATGAAGGGACTGAACATGGGTATGTGCATACACCGAACTGTTTCCATCATTACACATACACACAAACTAAATGCCGGCTAAAAATACAATCTGATGTTGCGTCTTTGTAAGCTGATGTTGGTGTTGTAATATCCCTTATTCGTCCCAAGTTATCACTTTCCTTGTTTTGTTTGTTTAATGCTAAAATGTGTTGAAATGTTTAATGTTCAGTGATGCATGCTATTATAATATCATTACACACACACACACAAAAAGAACAACATACTTTACAACATAAGAATTTATTTAATTTCATTCAGTATCAGTTTAACTTCAATACATTTCAAACTGCAACACATACCTTCGGGTGCACCTTTCACTTGCCAAACCAGTACACATGGAAAGTAGCCATTTTTAAGCTAGCATTTGCTCATCAAAGGTTACTTCATCTAGTTCTGACCTCATGGGGGAGGGAGAGAACCTGGGATGTAAGTGCTTCCTTATATGTTTTGTCTTTATTGTTTTGAGCTCTGTACATGCTAGTAGTTGTAAATAATATATGTTGTAGAGTTGAAATGTTGTGAAGGCTTTTTTTGTTTATGTCTTGTCATCTGTATGTAACCTAATGGTTTTCCCCTAAAATGGTATGCTCCAGAAATAGGAGGAGCCAAAGCCTATAAAAGAGGCAGCCATTTTAGGGAAAGAGGAGGGATAGTGTGGAGAGATTGAAACACGTTTGTATTTTGGGCCTGTACATTGGCATAGCCAACTTACATTCGTATATTGCAAGTTTATTTTCTTTTGTATTATATTTTTTGATTATTTTTCCTGATTATTTTTTCACTATTGGTACTGTATATATATATAATATTTTTTTCTCCTTTCACCTTGGTGAATAAAACTACTGGACCGTGCATTTTTGTCCCCAGTCACCTATTTTACACCTCGGTCTGCTGGTACATCCTAACACTATCCATGTCCAGAAAGGAAATAAAAACATCATCAAAGTAGTCCATATGTGACATCAGTTAGTCTCTTCCGTGTTTGTTTTCAAACCTCAAATAAAGATTCAAACGGTCAAGAATCAGCATATTGATTCATGATTCGGATCGCCAATGTCACGTGATTTCAGCAGTTTGGCAGTTTTACACGCGATCCGAATCATGAATCAATAAGCTGATTCATGACCGTTTGAATCTTTATTTGAGATTTGAAAACAAACGCGGAAGAGAAGACAATGCTGAATAAAGTCGTAGTTTTTGTTATTTTTGGACCAAAATGTATTTTCGCTGCTTCAAGAGATTCTAACTCATTTTAAATTATTGAGAGAATGGTTGAGAAATAAATGGCATTTATGCAAGTAAAAATTTGAAAATTAAAGTTTATATTGGTTGCTCAGGGCGGGGAACTGGGACCTGTGCGAATGCACTAAAGGTTTGTTTACTTCAAGTGCTTGCGCTGTAGTGTTCAATAGTAACCAGGCTATCACTTGAGTTACCGACCGCTAGGCCTTCCGTCTTTATGGGAAATCTGACCGTGCCGCGGGAATGCAGACTAGTCAAATCCTGTGACGGAATCGCACTTCAAATGTGGCCTTCAGAGGTGCGCACTTCACTTTGGGACACAGCTAAACATGAGATATAATTTGTCTTGTGTAGAGTCCGATCGGGCATTGTTTGGTCTTGTTGATCTATAACTTGTTCCCTGCCTAATCGTTTAATTAATTGCAGAGGGCAAGTGAAGTTTCATAACTTGATTTTTGTAGGCTGTTTAACTGTACTGTTGTAGCCTACTAGTGCTGACTTTTTTTGACTGAATTGTTTGCTTTATTAATTGTATGGCTTCAAGATATAGGTTTCCTGAACCACACTTGTGGGGCTCATCTTTTTATGAAAATAAAGAGAGGCAGAGTTGTGTTTTATGCAATATTTTGTATTATTGTAGCCTAAAATATACAGGAGTGAGCTGAGTGTTGCTATCAAGAATGCTGTTCCATCAGCAGAGTAACGGACTTGTGTCCTCTTGTCCTCGAACTTGGCAAGTCTGAACTTGCGTGTGGGACAGGCAGAAGTACTGCTAAAAGCGGCCGTCATCCAGATGCAGCTCTTGGAGCGCCTCAAACGTGCGTCTAATTAACTTCAATTGCTCGATTTATTTGCGCATCCAATTTGCTTTATTTGTGCGAATGGATTCAAATGTTTAAGCGTCCAACTTCACAGGAATAGCGCAATTTTTATTTCCTTAATTAGTGTCTGGTGTGAACGCCCCTGAAGATGCCTTGACATTAACAACTGCACAATGTATTCACTATGCTATCCTGCTTAGTCGATCCACCGCTGAAAAACAACTTATCCTTCCTGTAATTCCCAAGCCTGTTTCTGAGAATATAGTTTCTGAGTCTGTTCCAAGGTGTGATATTTCCGAGTCCGGACTTTCTCAGAGTCTGTCCGAGAAATCTCACTCCAAGGATAAAGCATTGTTAATACAAGTAGGTGCAATGCTTTAAATGTGGTATCCCAGTATCCATTCCAGAATCCATTCTACTGAGTGATGTTCCCGAGTCCGTTCCAGAGACAGAAATTCGTGAGTCTGTTCCAGTGAGAGAAATTCCTAATCTGTTCCAGTGAGTGAAAGTCGCCAGTCCATTCCTGTGAGTGAAAATCCAGAGCCTGCCCTTCCTGTCTGCTCTGGTGTGGTAGTCTCAGTGTCTGGCCTTAAACTAGGAAACCTATTCCAGCAATCTCCTATCAATTCCTGTTCTCCAGAGTCAATTCCAAGAAGTATATCCCTGTGTTTTCTCCTCATGTTTCCAAGTCTGTGCTTGTTAATATCCACATGCAATACTTGCCTGTGGCTGTCTACTGAGATGCGTGGGCTGTCAGTCAGCTCTAGCATCTTCTCCTGGATCACTTGTAAAATAAAAGGACTGTTATTGTTACCATTGAAGCTCCAATTATCCAACTTGAGCTAGTTATTTATTCACTTCGTGCTCACTGTCTACAAAACTTTTGTATGGATTCACTTATTTCCCCAGTGTGTGACATATAATTAGTCTGGACAAAAAAAATTGACTTTACTAAAAGTTGTAAAGTCGGGTTTTTGATTAATATGCATATTTTAGCATCTCTAATGTGTGCCAAAGCATAAGTTTGGCTAGCATAAGGTAGAGGCTACTTGCTTTGCTATCAGTGAACTAGCTACTGTAATTTTAGCATATTAAATCCAACACATTCATGTGTATTTGTTGTATTTCAAATTTTTTGATGAAATATAATTTGATACGTCTTTTTTTAACCTGATAGATTCCATTAGCAGAAGTATTGAGCGATGAATTGTTCAAATTATTTAAAAATAAAATAAAGAAATAATAATAAATGATTTGCTCTGAATAATTCATTTAATCAAACTAAATTTGTCCAAACATGAGGAAAAACAGGATGGATATGAGGTGATATCAGATTTGTGAATTCATTGTTCTTTTGAGTCGGATAACTTTAATGGATTGAACCAGTTATCAAAAAAGACTTAACTGGTCTGAGTGTCAGTGTTGGGGAGTTACATAATAATAAGTAATAATTAGATTACTTTTTTTCAAAGTAGTAACGAATTATAACATATATCAGTTCTGCCAGAAAGACGCGGGAGAATTAATGCTGTAACAATAACATTTATTAAGGAGCTCAGCAAGCAACTAAGTTCTTTTTCGTAGGCCCCATTCGTAATTCGCATTCCGAGGGTACGGAATCTGCGTATCCTGTCTGAATACCTGCCTGAATACCACCCCCCACCGCGAAGTAAGGAAGGGGGCCATCTGGTGGTGGTGGGGTGGATAGAGGGAGAGACATCCTGAAGTCTTCGGGGCAAAGGGGAGATCCCATCTGGTGGTGTTGAGGATGATATGAAAGCCCGGCTGGTTGTGTAAGGGGGGGATGGAGATAAGGTCCCATCTTGGTGGTGGTCGGGAGGATGGTGGTGCTGAAAGCGGCAGTATCTGCAAACTCAAACATGAGTAACCTTTATATGCTACGGTAAAGGATATGGTTGATAGATGAGAAGATATTAATGGCGTAACGATTGAGTCTTCCTGGCAGAACTTGTTCTAGCTTCATTTCCTTTTCAAATATGTAACAAGTTAATTTGTTTTCCAATTTATTGACGACACCTCTCATGTGTCCTGTTCTCTGCAATCCAGAATAGTAGCACACCTGAAAGGTTTGTTTGAGCTGTGCTGTATACTGTACAGGCGTGAATTTGCATTTCATTCAGCATGAGGCTTATTTACTTCACTTTTGGTTTAAAAGGGCCTTTACATTTGCCAAAGGTATAACTTTTTTTGTTAAAAACAAACAAGCAAGCAAGCCCAGTCCAAGCGGGAAAAAGTAACAACACATTACCTTCTACACTGTAAAAAAATATTGTTGGCTTAACTTAAAAAAAAAAAAAGTAACCTGGTTGCCTTTAAAAGTTTGAGTTTATTGAAATAAAAAGATTTAGTTGATACAATTAAGGAAATTGGCATAATAAATAGAAACTCAAAGTATTATTGTATCTGAAGCACATAATACATTTTGATAAATCATGACTATAGTACAATTTGGCATGTTTCCACTGCATCTTCACAAATAAACACAATTACCCAATATGCTTACAGAATCTTTTAATAATATTTGAATAAAGGGTGTCGATTTTCCAAAATGTTCATAAAAAATTATTTCAATAAACTCAAAATGTTAAGGCAACCAGGTAACTTATTTTTTAAATATTTTTTTAAAGTGTATAAAAAGTAATAGAATTAGCTACTTTTTTTAGGGAGTAACACTAAAGTAACTTTCCCCAACACTGTGGTTCTTAATTTAACAACTCACTAAATCTTTGAGCAGAGACACGTCTCTTTAAAATCAGTCGGATTCATAATAAGCTGAGAATTGCCAAATAAGAACACTTGAAACAAAGGTCTGGCTGATGGAGCAAAAGGGATGATAATTGATACTGAATTATAATTAATAACTTATAAGCTGAATCAAATCTGCAACAAGCTGAGCTAGAAAAGTGCAAGTTCAATAAGAATAATTTTTAATTATTTTGGTTCAGTATTAAATTGTTCAAAAGAACCAATTCACGTAAATGAACTACACTTCAGAGGCACACCTCTAGTCACTTCAGATCAGTCACACTGAACAAATAACATGTAACATGTCGAGCAATAACAGGATTCAGTGGCATAAGCATGCATTGAACTGGTTTATATCATTAAGCTTCTACAAGCAAGTATCCATCATATTTCTGAAAGACAGGAAGAATGCTATTTTTTGCCTGTAATCGACTGTATAGTGGGACATCTCATTATGATAGATAGTCTCTTTCCCTTACAGTCTTTGAGATACAATCATTTTGAGTGGCCTGAAAATAATTTATTCTGTGTTTCTCAGAACTTCAAGGACAGGGGAGTGTCTAAGTAGTGAACACCATCATCATGAGAAGTGACAGGAACCCAAAACTCCCATTCACAGTAAGAGAGCGCTGCTGTGAAAGAGGCGTATTAATAAATGATTAGGTGCAATCACATAGCTTTGAGAAAACTTTCATGTAAAGTTATTTGGAAAGCCCCATTACATTTAAAAGTTGAGTTTTTGGGGTAGTAAGCACTTTGAAACACATTAAAAAAGATCTGCAGGTGTGCATTATGCAAATGACTCTTTCTCTTAAGCTTTCTGAGCTCTGTGCTGTTTCAGCCACTAAAATGGCTTTCAAAGGAACCCTAGAGGTCCATTATACAGAATATAATAGTCCATTTTTCCCACTTTAAAACCAACCTAAATGTGACTTTTTGCCATAAGACGGCCTCCTTGTCAATTACTTTAATAGACTATATGAATAAGTCTAAAAGTAGAAATGTTTTATTACCAAACATAGGCTTTTTATTTTACTAGTTGGGCGTTTGCCTATTCCAAGCAATTAAAGGAGAATATCACCACATTTGGTTGTTTTAGTGGTAGCACATACTCCCATATCTTAACCAAATGTGCTTATGGTGGTATTTTATGTTTCTGACAATTAAATTTTCCATCCGGTTTAGGAAGCAAAAAGGTTTGGCTAAAAATAAAAATGCACACATGATCACATGACAGTCGAAAATAAATGCCTGCTGTTCAAAAGTTTGTAGTTAATATGATTTTCTTTAAAGAAATTAATATTTTTGTTCTGCAGGATGCATAAAATTTATCAAAAGTGAGATTTCTATTTCAAATAAAATATTTTCTTTTGAACATTCTGATCAAAGAATAACCTGATATGAAAACAGTTGTTTTGTAAAATGTAATTGTAATTCACAATATGACCACAATATGAATACTGCCGTGCAAAGGCAAAAAGCCGTAACTTCGTTTTTGGTCGAAAATGAGTTATTGACATTTTTGGGACATTCAAGACCTCCTTTATCATGTGGATAAATATCGTTAGTCAATTCTGTTGTTTTTTCGAGAAAATTATGGATTGTCTTAACAGTAACTTCCAAAAGCCCTGGAGAAACCAAGGCAGAACACCGTAACAGCAGTTGCCGCTCTTTGCCTTTGTTTTGGAACACTTAAACTGAGTTACGGTACTCTGCCTTTGTTTAGCCATTCGTCAAAATTAACTTACGGTACCGACATGCAGTTATGGTGTCCCGCCTTTGTTTTACTGTCTATCAAAGTTTGCCGCGTTTAAGTTACGGTGTAGCCTGTGTACTGTCATACATGTTTTCATAATGCAGAATATTCACTCAGCGCGCCTGTCAGGCAGTCTGGGGCTGCCCACTGCACTAGTGTGTGTAGATACTCGAATGCCGTGACAGCGTGCGATCACGCATACAATCAGTAGTAGTAACAGTTCGCAGTTATATTCATATATCCTACCTTTTCTTGTAAACCCGATAAAATCCATGGCAATGAACGTCATCGGAGATGTTTAATCCACAAGCATTCTGAGAATTATTCCTACTTGTCGTTCACATCAATCTAAAAGTTGTCCTTTTAGGCTTGGCGATTTTCATTCAAAGATGTAAAAGTAATTAAGCTATGTAGCCTATTGTATCTTTTTTTACTAGATAAAAACATTAAAAACATATTGCAATAAATAATTACTCTGTTTAGCCTATGAATGGGCAATCCGATCCAGTCAGCGCTGTCATTAGAGCGCGTAATAGCCAAACTTAACCATTGATTAACCAGCGGCACTGTTTGCTATTTATCTTATTCCAATCCCATGCATTTTTACATGATTTGTTATTTGTTCTATTTTTTATATCTTTGCATTATATATATATGCAAATGTTTACTCATTAGAAATAAGCTTATCTTGTTCATAATTCAGTGTCACCTATCAACCTGTAAGTTTTGCTGCACACCAATGAAGATACTCTTTACAAGACGTATTGTGTCCTTAATAATAAGAAGATGGCTATAATTAATTGTAAATCATCCAAAATAAATGCCATGATCATTAGATTTTATAAAGGTGTTACTATATTGATTTTGTAAATGGTGATCAGCAACCAAATATTGATAATATGGAAGTTTCTGCCTTTTGCCTTGGCATGACTCCTCATTTTTTGCAGACAATACAAAGGCAGAGTGCAGTAACTTCAAAATAGGGGTCAAAAGTCCTGTTTGAGTTAAAAAAAAGTGTATGTAGATAATTTTCATTACTAAAACATCTAAATGCCAGTTCCCTTTCGGGGAACTCGAGCTGCGTCGAAACGCTGTGAGAACGCCTCTGCGTAAATGCGTCGTAAATTCATTCAATTTAAAGGGCGGCCACCTCCTTTCAGCGGTGTCCTACCTACAGAGGTGGGCCCGGAGCAGGCTCTGGTGAGGGCACAGGAAGTAGAGACACTCCTGCGAAAGGGGGCTATAGAAAGGGTTCCTCCTCCCGGCAGGGAGTCTGGGTTTTATAGCCGTTACTTCATCGTGCCAAAGAAGGATGGGGGCTTACGCCCGATATTAGATCTGCATCTCTTAAATCGCTCAGTGGCCAAGCTCAAGTTCAAGATGCTCACACTCAGACAGATTGTGTCGCAGATCAAGTCGGAGGATTGGTTTGTCAAGACCATAGACCTCAAAGATGCGTGTTTTGTCTCCATCCTTCCACATCACAGGAAGTTCCGGAGGTTTGCCTTCGGGGGAGAGGCATACCAATATCGTGTACTTCCTTTCGGTCTAGCTCTGTCACCCCGCACATTCACCAAGTGTGTGGATGCAGCTGGCGCCGTTGCGTCTGCAGGGCACCCACATACTGAATTATATCGACGACTGGCTGATTCTAGCGAATACAGAACAGATGGCGGTTCAGCATCGAGATGCTGTTCTCGCACACATGTCGAAATTGGGGTTGAGGCTGAACGCCAAGAAGAGTGTGCTTTCTCCGGCTCAGAGAACCACTTTTTTAGGCGTGGACTGGGATTCGGTAATTATGTGGGCGCAATTATCGCCAACACGCATAGCATCGATCCTGGCAGCAGTCAAAGAGCAGAAGCTAGACCGGGCCGTCACTGTGAAGCAGTTCCAGAAACTGTTAGGTCTCATGGCAGCAGCGTCCAACGTAATACCTCTTGGCCTACTGTACATGAGGCCACTGTAGTGGTGGCTCAAAACAAAAGGGTTCTCCCCGAGGGGAAATCCGCTCTGCACGATCAAAGTCACGTGGCGATGCCTACGGGCTCTGGTCATGTGGAAAAACCCGGGGTTTTTATCTCAGGGTCCCGTGTTAGGGGCTCATGTTCGTCGCGTAACGCTAACGACAGATGCCTCTCTCACGGGCTGGGGGGCGACCATGAGTGGTCGCTCATCCCAGGGTCTATGGCAGGAACATCAGCGGCACTGGCACATAAATCGGCTAGAGATGCTTGCAGTGTTTCTTGCATTGAAACAGTTCCTGCCCGACCTCAGGGGCCACCATGTGCTAGTCAGGTCAGACAACACGTCGGTGGTCGCCTATATAAATCACCAGGGGGGTCTGAGGTCCCGTCCGTTGGACAAATTGGCACATCGGATCCTCCTGTGGGCCCAAGGGAAATTGCTGTCAATCAGAGCAGTATATATCCCGGGGGTCCTGAATCAGGAAGCAGACAGCCTGTCGAGGCAGGGGCCGAGGCCCGGGGAATGGAGACTCCACCCAGAGGTGGTGGAGCTCCTATGGAAGGTATATGGGAGAGCAGAAATAGACCTATTTGCTTCGGCTGAGAATTCTCACTGCCCGCAGTGGTTTTCTCTGACCCATCCAGCCCCGCTGGGGTTGGATGCCATGGTACAGGAGTGGCCGAGGCTACCTCTGTACGTCTTCCCCCCGATTGTCTTGCTTCCAGGAGTTCTGGAGAGGGTACGCCGGGACGGGGCCCAGGTACTTCTAGTGGCTCCGTACTGGCCGACCCGAGTATGGTTTTCGGACCTGATATCTCTCCTGGGAGGCTCTCCGATGGAGATTCCGACCAGGAGGGATCTACTCTCTCAGGCGGGCGGGAGATTCCTGCACCCACGCCCGGAGATGTGGAAACTGTGGGCCTGGCCTCTGAGGGGGCTAGGCTCATAGAAGAAGGTCTCTCGGCCGAGGTCGTAGAGACCATCCTTCACTCCAGAGCTCCATCCACGAGGAAGCTGTACGCTCTGAAATGGAAACTTTTCTCAGCATGGTGCAGAGAACGCCAGTGGGACCCAGTTAACTGCCCGGTTGGTACAGTGCTGGAGTTCCTGCAGGCAAGGTTCTCGGCAGGGTTGACCCCCTCCACAATAAAGGTGTATGTGGCGGCCTTGGGTGCCTTCCACGTCCCTTTCGGTGGAGTGTCTTTGGGAAGACACCCTCTAACTACACGCTTCCTCCGTGGCACTTTGAGGTTGAGGCCGGCTATGCACTCGAGGGTCCCAGCATGGGACTTGGCCATTGTCTTGAGGGGCTTGTCTGGGCCACCGTTTGAACCTTTAGAGGAGGTTTCGGACAAGTTCCTCACCCTAAAAACCATCTTTCTGTTGGCCATTTCATCTCTCAAAAGAATAGGAGATATTCAGTCCCTGTCTGTAGCACCCTCATGTTTAGAGTTTGCGCCTGGGATGGTGAAAGCCTTTCTGCATCCCAGGCCGGGTTATGTCCCCAAGGTTCCTACGAGCCCACGGGGCCCCATCACTCTCCAAGCCTTCTGTCCTCCTCCGTTCTCGACGTCAGACCAGGAAAGATTAAATCTGCTGTGCCCTGTTAGGGCGTTGGATACATATGTCCACAGAGCTGCCCTGTGGAGAAAGACTGATCAGTTATTTGTCTGTTTCGGGCCCCCTAAGAAGGGGGCCCCTGTATCTAAGCAGAGGATGAGCAAGTGGGTGGTCGAGGCCATTTCACTTGCTTACGAGGCGGCCGGGCAGCCGTCTCCACTGGCTGTCCGGGCGCATTCTACCAGGGGTATGGCTGCTTCGAAAGCACTTTTGTCGGGGGCTTCCCTCCATGATATTTGCAACGCGGCCGGATGGTCGTCTTCATTAACCTTCGTCAGATTCTACGAACTAGACCTGGCATCTACTGTTGGGGCGCAGGTACTCTCGTAACCGTGTGCGTTTCGGCTTCACACATACGAGACACTTGGTCCTATGGCGATGTGGGTATAAGCATTCTCACAGCGTTTCGACGCAGCTCGAGTTCCCCGAAAGGGAACGTCTCAGGTTACGTATGTAACCCTAGTTCCCTGAGGGAACGAGACGCTGCGTCGCCCTGCCATACTCCCGGCGTGCCCGTGATCACTTACTTCAGGCTTTATCAGAAGCTAGTTCCTGTTTGTGTTCACGGACCTTTTATAGTCTCCGGTCGATGACGTCATCACGTCGGCGACGTCATCACGTCGGCGACGATCGATCTCCCGATGGATTGGTTCTACACACGCTTCACGACGCATTTACGCAGAGGCGTTCTCACAGCGTTTCGACGCAGCGTCTCGTTCCCTCAGGGAACTAGGGTTACATACGTAACCTGAGACGATTTCCAGTGTCCTACCTATAACTAATTTGGCTGGAAAACAAAAAATCTTTAAAGTTATTTTTCTCAGTTCCACACTCCAGTGAGTTAAGGTCTTTTGCCTTTGTAGGGCAGAATAGGGGGCATGATGGGCAAGGAAAGAGAGTGAGCAAGCGGAGACGTTGTAAAAAGACTGTATAAAGAGAGATGGCTGAAAAATTTTCCAAAGACAAAAAGGTCAGAGGAATATAAATGAAGAAGGTTTACGATCAGTCAAAAAGGTTTCCATCGCTGGAGAGCTGTTAAAGAGTGTGAAGGCTTGAAAACTTGGATGCCAAGGTTCCTGTTTCTGCTTGATATGTGAGTAATTTTATTTTATTTTTTCTTCTTACAGGAATCACAGATTTAAACATGCACAAGCTGCCTGTTGCATGGGGATTCGCAGAAATGTTTTTTAGGTATCTATTTCAAATATCAAGTGTTTCTCAGAAATACATTTTTTTTAATGAATGGGTTTTGACTAATAAATCAATTTAAATATAAACATTATGTTAAAACTTACGAAAAATAAGTTTATTCGAGTGTCCTATAAGTATAGGCTACTTTTTTTAAATTGGTGATGAATTAAGAGATCAACTTTCCCTTGAGACTTTGATATATAAAAGGTCATGGTAATATAAGAATATCCTGTACGTTTCGGAGCTGAAAACTGCCTTGTTAGTAAAAGTAAACATTTTCTAGACACCAGGCCCAGCAAATGAGAGCTCTCAAATCAATTACCTATTAGAAGGGGGAAACGTCGCCTCTACAGATAAATGTGTACGCCTGCTTCTATAGCCCTGCCCACTGACTCGTGCAGCTAAACAAGCAATAAACATGCCGAAGATAGCAAGATGTAAACAAGACACAGGTCGACACTGGATTTGCAGGCATATTGAGATTAAAACAAAATGCTGTGCCTTCTATATTGGATACGACAGGAATGTTGCAACACACTTTTGTGAGGAAAACATGTTATTTTCTGATTGCATTGCATTGTTACGGATCGTTTTTATTATGTCCACATGTCTAAAAACACGGAGTTCACACCACCTTTCAAAAGCCCTTTTTATACTTGTTTTCGCATCGGCCTGGTTGCAGTCTCTTTTTTTGTAGCCACTCCGAAAGTCCGAAGTCTTTTGCATTTTACAATGGGTAAACCACATGGCTGGTATTTGTCTTTGTTGACCATGTGCTTGTGTATGTGCATGTTTTGTGGAGGACAGGTGAGGCAAATTAAACACTAACCCGATAACAAGATGGGTGGGGTAGACAATAGACATGAGAGCACATGGCATAAGGAACATGTGACAAGCCATGTGTTCTCATGTCTATTGTCTACCTTGACCATCTTGTTATCAGATTGTTTAATTTGCCTCATCTGTCCTCCCCATTTTTCCTGCCTTGTTTGTTCCCCATTTAATCACCTTGTGTTTGCTGCCCTGTATTGGATCATTGTTTTCTGTTACCGGTTATGTGCTTCCCGTTGGCTTCATGTTTACCAAATTCTGGGGTGTTGTAAGTTTTAGTTTTCTTTTCTCCCTTGTGGGTGTTTCGTTTATTAATTTAGTTTTTAATCTAATAAATCATCATATATTCTTGCATTTGAGTCCTCGCTCCTTTTTACCATGCCACGCTGTGACAAAACGATCCAGGCTTAATGAGGACTCAGCGGAAGAAGCGCTCACACCAGCCACCAGCCTCTACTGTCTCCAGCAATCTCTATGAACGCATACTCCAGTTCAGGGCCTTGAGTTTCCTGCGGCAAAAGGGGACCGACCTGAAGGAGTCTGCCCAGGAGTTCAGGAGGGCTGCGGATGGGCTGGGGTATAACGATTGGACTCTGTAATAAAGATCCTTTATGTTATGGACCTTTATCTATATGCCCTCGATGAGCCTTTCGATTGGAGCATAATGAAGGGCTGGAGGACACAACATTTGAGGCGGCGGTGGAGTTTTTCACTCACCAGGGGGAGAAGGCTGTCAGAGAGACTGCAGCTCCTCCAAGGGTGGCCGAAGATACTGCAGCAACCCTAGAGGTGGCAAGAGAGGCTGCAGGTCTCCACATCGCCTCGCTCTCATAAGCGCAGTAGAAGGAGGGCTTCTGTCACTCACCCACCTTAGTCCCACTCCTAGTCTTACAAGTTTAGTAGTACAAGTTTACTACTAGTACATTGATACTAGTATACTTCCTAGTGCAGATCCACTTGTCAGTGCAACACTTCTGATGCGCCGCGCTCAACTTCATTCCTATGGGTGACGTCAAGCGACTTCATCGCGTCCGCATAGCATTTCGGGAAGGCAGCGCTGCAGTTGAACCAATTTGAACACACAAATGAGGGGAAGCGTCACAACATCACGCTTCAGTCAGGTTGCAAAAGTGGATCTCCATGGTCACTGCTGTCACAGGACTTCATGAAATCAACAATGTTACCAAAGGAGTGTGTTTTTGACGGAGCGGTCCCATTGGTCCCTTTGAAAGCAGGGGGTGAGCAAAACTTCTTCAAATGTTTATGTTGTTGGCTATCGTCGCGTAAGTAAACATCAGTGAACAACACGATTGTGTATAGTTAATTTATCAATGGAGCATGCAATGTTTAGTGTGTGTTTAAATACATTTGTTTAGCTGACCAATATAGGTGTCAGTTTGTTTATTGTAAAACCACCCAAACATAAACCTAGGGGACGTTCTCACAAAGCGTGCTTCTTCATTCAAATGCGCTACTCCATTGTTTTTTTTATACACTATCTGACGTGCAAAACCGTTTTGCTTGCTAAGGTTTAACATTAGTCGCATACAGTAGTCCATAAACCAAATCATGTCATAATAAACCATGAGTAAACAAACGCAAATGTTGACAGGCCACTAAATACAGTACATACCACAGAGACGGACATCCTGATGTTGTTGCTTCTCCTGTTCAATTTATTTTAGCCTCCAGATCCGATTCTGGATAATATCTGTATTAGTTGAATCTGATTGATAGCCATGATTTATTAGGGTAACGTTTTCTTTTCCACGCATGACGATGTCAGCTTTCAGAAGCTCTCGTGCAGTAGCTGCGTGCTCGTTATTCTTTAGCTCCGCCCACACAATACCTCTCCAGCCGCTCGTTTTTTTCCGGAAAGACTCGGTACAGCCTAACTTTCTAACTAAAGACTTTTCGGAGATATGAGGGATGCAATACTACTTTATGGGTACTCAAGATTGACATGAGATTGACTGAAATGTTTCTTGACTGAGTTGACTGAGTTGACTGAGTTGACTGAATTGACTGAGTGCCCCCCCCCCCCCCATTTAATGACTTATCCTCATGTTGTTCCACACCCGTTCATCTTCGAAACACAGTTTAAGATATTTTATATTTAGTCTGAGAGCTTTCTGTCCCTCCATTGAAAATGTATGTACGGTACTGTCCTTGTCCAGAAGGACCAGAAAGGTAATAAAAACATACTCAAAGTAGTCCATATGTGACATCAGTTGGTTAGTTAGAAGTGTTTGAAGCATCAAAAATACATTTTGGTCCAAAAATAACAAAAACTATGACTTTATTCAGCATTGTCTTCTCTTCCGGGTCTGTTGTTATCCGCGTTCACGACTCCGCAGTAACACTGCTGCCGTGTTATCTTGTGCGTCTGAGCTTCGTTTATAGTCTGAAGAAGAGACGCACGCTGTAAACAAATCAACCTTCGCAAACATGTCTAAGGATTTCGACACAGAGGAAGGCGCACAAGGTAACGCGTCAGCAGCGTTTTACATCAGCAGTGTCACTGCGGAATCATAAAACTGGATGACAACAGACCCGGAAGAGAAGACAATGCTGAATAAAGTCGTAGTTTTTGCTATTTTTGGACCAAAAATTATTTCCGATGCTTCAAACACTTATAACTAACCCACTGATGTCACATGGACTACTTTGATGAAGTTTGTATAACCTTTCTGGTTATGGACAGTATACCGTACATACATTTTCAGTGGAGGAACAGAAAGCTCTTGGACTAAGCATAAAATATCTTAAACTGTGTTCCGTAGATGAACGGAGGTCTTACGAATGTGAAACGACATTAGGGTAAGTCATTAATGACAGAACTTTCATTTTTGGGTGATCTAACCCTTTAAGTAGGCCTTCACTTCATAAAATTAATTTGAAATATACTGTACTTTTTTTATAAAGGTATGTAAACAAGCATTTTATTTTAAAAAAAATACACAAAATCCCTCCTACTCTGCGTTACTCAAAGTCTGTTTGTAATGTTGATAGTGTTTCAAATGAACAAACTTAGTCAGTCAAGTGAACTTCTACAGATCCTCAGCTCAGTATTAGAGAGCAGGGAACACTGCATAGGGAATATCACAGAACATTGTTTAGGGAAATCACTGAGCTTCGTGGCCATGTTTAGATTTGGTGTTGATTACAGCTATTGCCCAGCTGTGGAGTATCTGAAATTAAATCACTCATGTCAGCCTCTCTCATTAAAGGCCACTGCTTGTGATAAAAGCACCCGGAGAGAAGTGTTAGCAAGCTAATATGTGATGGTTTCTGTACTGTCACCAAACAAAACTCAACAATAAGGCCCCATTCACTTTTTTGAGAGGAGCGAAAATGAAGAATCCAACAAATGTATATATAATAGCTATCCAAAAATACTGAATAAACGTTGCAGTGAATTATAATGGTTCACCTTAAATCAAACCAGCCAAAGCTTTCAGTTTAAATTAAATATTCTTAGGATACAAGTGTCACGGGAATAAAGGCAGAGGATTCAAAAGCAAGTGCAAACTCGTTTATTAGAATAATGCAAGTAGTAAGAGAGTCAGAGTTCGATGGGGTGATGGTGACGTCAGCACTGGTAGCGCAGCATCCCAATGGGCAGACCCGATCCCAGGTCCGTGCAATGGTGAGTGAAGGACGCTGCAGAGTGACGAAATCCTGTGTGTGACGAAGTCCTGTGTGTGTGTGTCGATGTCCTGAGTGTGTGTGTGGCGAACCCTCAGCAGAGGGGAAGGCAAGATCCACAGAAGGCAGAGCGGGTCAGAGATCTGCCAGGAAAATCCTCGAGGGCAGAGAAGAGCGATCCTCTGGAAAGCAAGCAGAGCGATCCTCCGAGACAAACAAGCAAAGTCCAAACTCAGGCAACGCCAACGATCCTGCTGGAGAGAGAGAGAGAGAGAGAGAATGCCAAACACAACCACACACACCAACACAGGGAACGAAAACAACGATCTGACAAACACAAGACGCTAGACAATGGGTATAAGTAGACCCAGGAAACAAGTGGCAGCTGGTGCTGTAATCAGCGGGGAAATAATCAGCTGCCACGCCCACCACCACACACATGCACCAACACTCACGTACCACATAACACAGTGCAGGGCGAACAGGTGAATTCATGAACCGTGACAGTACCCCTCCCCCTAAGAGCGCCTCTTGGCGCTCCCAGGAGGACCTACCTGTCGATTGAAATCATCGATAAGAGAGTGATCCAGAATGTCCCTAGCAGGAACCCAACTTCTCTCCTCCGGACCGTAACCTTCCCAGTCCACCAAATACTGAAATCCGCGTCCCCTCCGTCTCGATTCCAGGATACGATTAACCGAATATGTTGGTTCCCCATCTACGAGACGCGGCGGTGGAGGAACCGGGACCGGCGGATTAATAGGTGAATGAAACACAGGTTTTAATTTGGAAACATGGAATACGGAATGGATCCTCCTGTACACTGGAGGGAGTTTGAGGCGGACTGCCACCGGATTAATGATCTTGGTGACAGTGAACGGGCCAATAAATTTGGGAGCTAACTTATTGCTAACGGCGCGGATCGGAATATTCTTGGTAGAAAGCCACACTTTTTGGCCTACGACGTAAACGGGTGGCTTCGACCGGTGGCGATCGGCCTTAGCCTTGGTGCGTGCTCCCACTTGGAGCAGAGTCTCGCGGGCTCTGGTCCATGTGCGACGGCACCTCTGGACGAAGGCGTGAGCGGAGGGGACCGCGACTTCGGATTCCAGACTGGGAAAAATAGGTGGCTGGTACCCTATACTAGCTTCAAATGGAGTGAGGCCCGTGGATGACACTGGTAACGAATTGTGTGCGTACTCCACCATAGAGAGTTGTTGGCTCCAGGAGGAAGGATTCTTGGCAACCATACATCGTAACACTCTCTCAAGATCCTGATTGGCTCGCTCCGTCTGCCCATTGCTCTGGGGATGGGAACCCAAAGACAGACTAACCGTCGCCCCCAGCAATCTACAAAACTCACGCCAGAATTTGGACACAAATTGGGGCCCCCTGTCAGAGACCACATCTATCGGGAGGCCATGTAAGCGAAAGACATGGTCTATGACAGCCACCACTGTCTCCTTGGCAGAAGGTAATTTGGCCAAGGGGATAAAATGAGTTGCCTTCGAGAACCGGTCCACGACAGTTAAAACCACTGTCTTGCCCTGGGAGGGTGGGAGGGCGGTTACAAAATCTAGCGCTATGTGGGACCAGGGTCTCGAAGGAACAGACAGCGGTTGGAGTAACCCATCTGGAGGGTGATTGGAAGTCTTACCTGTGGCACAGACCGAACAAGCCAAAACAAAATCTCGGATGTCACGAGCCATAGTTGGCCACCAGAACCGTTGCTTGACCAAAAAACTGGTGCGATTAGCTCCTGGATGGCATGCTACGTTAGAACAATGACCCCAACGGATGACGTCTGAACGTAGCCCCTCTGGCACAAATAAACGACTCGGTGGCCCACCGGGCGGAGGCGTTACCCCTTCTAAGGCCGCTTGGACCTTCAACTCGATCTCCCATGTGAGTGTGGAAACAATGATGTTCTCCGGTAAAATACACTCGGGAGTAGACGGGCGTTCGGAACGGTCAAAAACACGAGACAACGCGTCGGGCTTGATGTTTTTCGAACCCGGCCGGTATGAAAGCGAAAAATCGAAGCGACCGAAAAATAGGGCCCACCGAGCCTGCCTAGAGTTAAGCCTTTTAGCAGTTCTGATATATTCCAAATTCTTGTGATCGGTCCAGACTATAAAAGGCACCCCTGACCCTTCTAACCAGTGACGCCATTCTTCCAACGCAAACTTTACTGCCAACAACTCTCTATTACCAATGTCATAATTGCGTTCGGCCGGTGATAGACGATGAGAAAGAAACGCGCATGGGTGCATCTTGTCATCCGAGGAAGAACGCTGGGAAAGAACCGCTCCTATCCCACCTCTGACGCGTCGACCTCTACCACGAACTGACGTGATGGATCAGGGGTAATCAGGATGGGAGCCGAAACGAAGCGGCTCTTCAGGTTGGAAAATGCCGCCTCGGCAGCATTAGACCACCTGAACGTAGTCTTGGGAGAGGTCAAGGCAGTCAGAGGTGCGGCTAGTTGGCTGAAATTGCGAATGAAACGCCGGTAGAAGTTGGCGAACCCCAGAAACCGCTGTAGGGCCTTACGGGAATCTGGACTTGGCCACTCTACCACAGCCTTAACCTTATCGGGATCCATGCGTATTCCCTCGGACGAGATGATGTAACCTAGGAAAGGAACAGACTGTGCATGAAAATCGCATTTCTCCGCCTTGACAAAAAGCCCATTCACTAACAACCTCTGGAGCACTCGTCTGACGTGCTGAACGTGTTCCTGGAGAGACGACGAAAATATCAGTATGTCGTCCAGGTAGACATAAATGAACTGATCTACCATGTCTCTCAGCACGTCATTGACGAGTGCTTGGAAAACGGCAGGGGAGTTGGACAGCCCGAAGGGCATGACCAAGTATTCAAAATGGCCCCTAGGGGTGTTAACCTGTTAAGCTGATTTCTAAATTTTGAAAAAATCCTAAGAAATGTATACTCAGACTAAAACAAATACAGTTTGTGAATCCTTTGCACTAAAAGCATAATTATGGTCTCATTTGAAAGCAGACACCTGGCAGTTTACTGTAAAGTCAAAATGATAATATTTTTTATAATAAAAAAAGCTATAATAAGCTTCAAAGTTTTGTAAAGTTATTAGAAATTTATTTGTATGATATATCTTTATGAAAATAAAATTGAAGTGGGCCTTGGAGAAATATCACTTTATATTTTATATGTAGAGTGTTTTATATAACAATATGTGATCTCATATAGCTTCGGGTCAAAAAATCTGACAGAAAATATACAATGCTAAAAGCTATGTGGAATAGCATTGCATTATAAATATCATCTATTATGAAACCACCCAACATGGCATAAAGAACACAGACCAACCATATATTGCCGCGATTGTGTGTTTATTGTCTTAAAACGTGTTTATCTGCATAAAATAGCGATCTGACGATCCCAGGGAGCTGTGTGGATATGTCCATATGTCAGATACTTCCTGAATGTCACATGGTGTGTCTGTTCTTCATGTGTTCCCCATGGGGTGAATTTTCAGTAGTACAGCTTTCCAGCGCCCTCCGGCTGCCAGAATGAATTGAAAACACAGCATATCACAGCCTACTGCTCTCATAATCATTCATCCGCGGATTTTGGATAAAGATTGAATAAATAATACTTCTCTGTATAGAAATTTGACTCAAACGTGTGAGAATCTATCAATATTTCTCCACATCTGCACACTTTTGAAGTAAAAGCCCTGAGGGAAGTTGTTTTGTCGAGTGTCTTCATGACGACCAGAGAAGAGTTTTTTATGAATGGGAGCAAATGACGCGCATATTACAATCAAAAGGTAGCGACGCCCAAGATCATATTCATAACTCCTGGAACATATTAACACATTACGGTCACTATAAGACTTTGAGAATAAAACAGAGGTAAAAAAATTAAACTTTAGTCTTAGATCTTTTTAATGATGTATAGTTTGTCAAGGTAATTACTTACATCTGATAGTAATTTTGAGCTAATTTAAACAAAGAGACCTTCAGTGCGTCCTCGTCCTCGTGACGGTTATCAGGTTAAACGCAGTCTTCCATTCATCCCCCTCTCTTATGCGAACCAAATGATAAGCATTACGTAAATCCAATTTCGTGAAAAACGATGCTCCCTGCAACCTCTCGAAGGCTGAAGACATTAACGGCAAAGGGTAGGTATTCTTTACCGTAATGTTGTTCAGCCCTCGGTAATCAATGCAAGGTCGCAGAGAACCATCCTTCTTACCAACGAAAAAGAACCCCGCCCCCGCTGGAGAAGAAGATTGACGAATGAACCCAGCTGCTAGTGAATCAGAAATGTATTTCTCCATGGCCTCCCTCTCAGGAATCGAGAGAGAGTATAACTTGCCCTTAGGCGGAGACGTACCTGGCAGTAAATCTATAGCACAGTCGTAGGGATGGTGCGGAGGTAGAGAGGCAGCTCGGGACTTACTGAACACTTCCTTCAGATCGAGGTACTCAGCGGGCACGTTAGACAAATTCACCGGCTCCTCCTGTAAAACAACACTAGAAACAGACGAACAGGCAGAGACAAGACAAGAGGCATAACACTCCTTACTCCATGCCAGGATCGCACTCCTACCCCAATCCACCTGTGGGCAGTGCTTCACCAACCAGGGGTGACCCAACACCACCGGAGTCTGAGGTGAGTCCATAGCAAACAGGGATATTTCCTCGGAGTGATTCCCGGATGTGATGAGGCGTAACGGTTCCGTGCGGTGGGTGATGCGGGGTAAATCTTGACCGTTGAGTGCGTTGACATGGATAGGGTTGGTGAGAGGTGTGAGTGTTATCCCCAGCTGGTGAGCAAGTTGAGAGTCAATGAAACTTCCCTCGGCCCCCGAGTCCAACAGTGCTTGGCAGCGATGAGATCGGGTTGCCCATTGGAGTGTCACCGGGAGGAGAGTTGATGAGGAGGCATTCTTCCTGGAGATCCCGCCCGATTGTAGCCTCCTACTTACTACCGGGCTCGATCTTTTACCGGGCATTCCTTGAGAAAGTGACCGTTGCCACCACAGTACATGCACAGCCTCTGGGACCTCCGGCGTTCTCTCTCCTCCCGGGAGAGCCGGGCTCCACCCACCTGCATGGGTTCGTGATGGCAATCCGGACTGACCGTGTCGCCGCCGATCGCCAGTGGACGTTCCTGCCGACTCTGGACTCTGGACCGTAGAACTCTTGACTCCGCACGATGAAGACGAGCATCCACTCGTAAGGCCAGGTCGATGAGCCCCTCTAGGGTCTTAGGCAGGTCCAGCGCGTAAATCTCCGCCTGGACACGGTCAGCCAACCCATGCAGGAACATGTCCCACTGCGCCTCCTCGTTCCAGTTGCATTCGGCAGCGAGTGTTCGGAATTCGATGGAGTAGTCCGAGACGGATCCGGCCCCTTGGCGAAGATCAGCCAGCACGCGAGCGGCCTCTCGTCCGCTCACCGCCCGGTCGAACACTCGCCGCATCTCCTCTTGAAGGTCTTGGAACGAGGAACAGCATGGTTATTGATTCTCCCACGCCGCCGTACCCCACTGGGCCGCCCGTCCAGTGAGTAATGTGAGTACGAAGGCCACCTTGGACGCTTCGGACTCAAAGGTGATAGGCTGCAGTGAGAAGAACAGTGAACACTTCGTCAGAAATGGTCTGCAGAAATTAGGCTCACCGGAATAGGGCTCTGGAGTGGGTAGTCGTGGTTCGCGGGGTCGTTCCCCGGAGGATGGAGTGGGGGGAGTAGGCGGCGTGGGTGGCGCAGCGGGCATGTGTGATTGTTGTAGTTGTTGGGTGAGCCCGGACACCTGCGCTACCAATGCTTGAATAGCCCGACCAGTCGCGGCCATCTGCTCCTCCTGTTGATCCATGCGGGTGACGCATCGGGAAACGAATTCAGATAATCCTGGTGCACTCGCTGAATCCATACTTGGTCAGATCGTTCTGTCACGGGAATAAAGGCAGAGGATTCAAAAGCAAGTGCAAACTCGTTTATTAGAATAATGCAAGAAGTAAGAGAGTCAGAGTTCGATGGGGTGATGGTGACGTCAGCACTGGTAGCGCAGGATCCCAATGGGCAGACCCGATCCCAGGTCCGTGCAATGGTGAGTGAAGGACGCTGCAGAGTGACGAAATCCCGTGTGTGACGAAGTCCTGTGTGTGTGTGTCGATGTCCTGAGTGTGTGTGTGGCGAACCCTCAGCAGAGGGGAAGGCAAGATCCACAGAAGGCAGAGCGGGTCAGAGATCTGCCAGGAAAATCCTCGAGGGCAGAGAAGAGCGATCCTCTGGAAAGCAAGCAGAGCGATCCTCCGAGACAAACAAGCAAAGTCCAAACTCAGGCAACGCCAACGATCCTGCTGGAGAGAGAGAGAGAGAATGCCAAACACAACCACACACACCAACACAGGGAACGAAAACAACGATCTGACAAACACAAGACGCTAGACAATGGGTATAAGTAGACCCAGGAAACAAGTGGCAGCTGGTGCTGTAATCAGCGGGGAAATAATCAGCTGCCACGCCCACCACCACACACATGCACCAACACTTACGTACCACATAACACAGTGCAGGGCGAACAGGTGAATTCATGAACCGTGACAACAAGTCAATCAAGAATGATGACTTGTTTTTTTTTTTTTTTTTTTTTTTAATGAACAAATTTACCAGTTTCATATAAGTGGTGAAAAGGCAGTACAACCTTTAATCTTTTTTATGCAAAAAAAAACGTTTTTATGCAGCCTCTAAATTAATTGAAGGACACAATAATAGAAAAGGTGAAGTACAGGAGTAGATTAAACACAGACGATAGCTATCCTGTATTTTGACCTCAGCATTTGAGGTGTAATAAAAACTCCTATTTCTAGATAGTTGTATGGACTACTTTAACCCTTAAAGACCGAGACAGCTGCCCGCGGCTAAAAATAACTATCGTTCTAAAATGTTTAATAACTTTTTAACCGCTAATCCAATCTGTATGCTGTAAACTGCACAGTAAAGAGGAGAATATCCGCTTTCCATAGGTATAATATGTTTCGCGATTGATCATTCAGAGGCTCCATAGTCAGCGTGGATGCGTCATCAAAATATGCAGCATTGACTAAAAATAACTATCGTTCCAAAATGTTTAATAACTTTTTAATCGCTGATCCAATCTGTATGCTGTAAACTGCACAGTAAAGAGGAGAATCTCCCCTTTCCATAGGTATAATATGTTTCGTAATAATATTGATCATTCAGAGGCTCCATAGTCAGCGTGGATGCGTCATCAAAATATGCAGCATTGATTTGTCCAAGAAACACACGTGGGTTGTTCCCCTGAGCCAAACAGAATTTTTTTTTTTATTAGTCCCACCCCCCTGTGCCCAGATTCGTTGAAACTTTCATCAACTCAACCAATAAACACAGTGTTTGGTCTTTTGAACCACGAATCACGTTTCTCTGAAAATTGAACGTGGGTGTGAATTTGCATGTATCATGAAACCAAACAGTAATAAACGCGTGCAAAGCGCTCTCTCTCAGATCACAGCACACAGTCAGTATATTTCTCTATTTGTATGTAGTTTGTGTTTTACACATTTTCACTCTTATATTTTCCTCAATTTGTGTTTGAGAAGATTATGTGCAGAGAAGTTGAAATGTCCGTTTATGAAAATAGCCGCCCACATGTAAAAGTAGCCTCAGTATATTTTATTTCACGGTTTGTTGTCACAACTTGATGTATTGTTTGCGTTTGTTTTTCATGCCCAAATTATAATATATTTCTCTGAAGAAAAATGTTTGTTTCAGTGTTGTTATTATATAACAATCTTTCTATTTACTTTATTAATTGAACTTTTTAGGACACATTATCAGTCAATAAAATACACCTGTTTTCACTCAAAAACCTAGAAACGCCTAGAATAATGTTATAATAAATGGCTATAACTTGCTGAGGGATTGTTACATGTAGACAAAATTTCATCTGGAAGTGTAAAACAACCAAGTCTAACTTCTAAAGGAAAAAATCCAAACTTCATGAAGTTCTGTTCGAGTTCACAGTAAAAATATCATATTTTTGCTGCCATTTTTCTTGAAATTATATTAATTTAATCCATTCTCAGAATAGATAAATGTAAAATTGGGACATCAAATGAGCTAGATGGAAACTTCAGGTTCTCCTGTTTAAAATAATATATAGCACTTGATGCTAACTGCTAGAATGGGGGAGAAAAATAAAGAAAAGTAGAGGCACATCAGGCGCCCCAAAAATGTTCTAGGTCTTTAAGGGTTAATGGAGCTTTATAAGGAAAGATAACACCACACAATAAGCTCTATCATACACCCGGCGCACGTGTTTTTGTGCTTAATTCAGCCTGACGCAGTTATAATAAATAGTTTTAATAGCAAATGCATTACATCCATTTGTGTGCCAATTGACGTGCTGGTCTGAAAATGGCGTGCCGACCATTTTTTCCCGTCGTTAAACCAGCAAAAGTGGATTCGGACACACCCTAAAGCCTAGTTCACACTGCCGATTTTTGCCCTGATTGTGAGTCGCCGACAGGTTTTGTGAAATCGCCGACAAATGCCCGAGATCACAGGCAAATCGGTGCTCATGCACGTGAGTGACAATCACGCAGTGTGAATAATCAAAGACGCGATCAGAGAGAATCGCAGACGAGTCGCCGACGCCGGTGAGATATTTGGCATGCTAAATATCTGGACCTGTCGGTGATTCAAACTCCTGCTGTCTGAACTGTGTTCTGACTGAAAATTACATCGGCGATGACCAACAGCCAATGAAAGAGTGAGATACAGGGCAGCGAGGTTCAGGGAGGAGTTATAGAGCAGAATATCAGTATTTTAATCGATATATTTACAATTCTATCAAACAGAAACAAAGCCCAAACATTTGCACGTCCAGCCGCAGCAGCAACACATTACAAAATATTGTTTATTTACCTCAAACTGTCTTTGCAGAAAACAATCCTGGCTCCCTCTGTCTCTCCAACAATTTCCTTCACCATAATCTTTTTTCTTTTTCTCCACAAATCAGCGCACATGCAATTTGAAGAAAACTTTGTGCAGTTTATCATTTTAATAACAATTCCAAGTCTCGTGCGAGAACTCCGGTCTGATGCGTGTGTGATCTCGCGTTGTTTACTTACGTTGTTTACTTGTCACATCGCACATGTAGTTGGGAAACGTAATTTGCGCACCGGAGAGAGAGAGTTGTCTGCGATTCTTCCTCTTGTTCAGTCATGCAGTGTGAACTCCTCTGTCTTCAAACCATCGGTCAGTGTGAACACAGCAGTGGCTGAATGATACCCCAGATAGTCATGCAGTGTGAAAAGAGCAGTGACCCGACGAGTTTGAAAATCGTGCAGTCTGAACTAGGCTTAAGTCCACTTGCGCTGTGTGCTTTAGACCGTCATGCGCCATGCAATTAGATTGTTAAAATAGGGTGAATTTATGGGCATTTTTTTAGTTTTTCCCAAGTTTGCCATCGAAATGTTACCTGGTCAAAAACAGCTCTGTTTTCAACAAGACATTTCAGAGCATACGTCTTTAAATGATAATGAGCTTTGCTCATCCCGCCCCTCTGTTCTGTGGGGCGTTTTCACACTGCACATGTGGACCGTTGCCTAGACAACAATAGAGGGGAAATAATGGCAACGGGAGTCTCTGAGGACACATCTGTGCAACAATATCAATTTGAACCGGAGTCGGACCGGGACAAAATGACAACTCCAATGAAATTCGAAAATTAAGGCTCGAACAGGAGGCTTTTTGAATGGTTGGTTAACATAATGTCACTTTGATCTTTCTTTGTATGTTCTGTCAGGGTAACGTTAGCTTAGTGAGATACTATGTGTTCACTGATGTGTACATTATTTCATTGACAGATTGATATTATACCTAATGCCAATACAAACTTTTTTTCTGTTAACGTCAGCTTGTCAGCGATGCATAACGTTATCTATGCATTGAAATAACTGTTACAAAACGATTATTTTTATTTATTTTTTGACAGTAACAGACACCATTGTAAACCATCTACATTAGGCTTAGGGTTGTTACCATGTCCACAATAAATTTAAAACCAGCGTACCCAGTTTGTAATAACACAATAACCATAACGAGTTGTTCATTATAAACCTGGGATTATGAATTATATTGAGAATGTCATACATAGAAAGCATGCCGTAATTGAATTTACCCACTTTAGCTGCATTCATCGTGAAGGGTGCACGCATTTCAAACTACACTCATTTCTTCTGGAGGTGCAGCAGGAACACGAATAGCTTGTACAGATCCTTTATTCAGGAGCAGCTTCTTAGCAAAACCTGCTTTATATTGACTCTCGGTTATAAAGCAGTCTTGTGAGAAATGCTTCGCACTAACATAAAAGCATTGATGAAAACAAAACTCAGCCACTGCGCGTATTCAGGGGTTCGGATGTAGGAACATCAGAATGACTGCTGTGTTCATTATTACACCCAAAATTAAGAACACCACAATCACTTTGACGCCGTTTTGCTCCAACCATAGACAGCGTATCAACAATGGCGGACTGTGATAATGACAGAGCTCGCTCTGGGCGGGTCTGAGTTGAAACGCTGCTGTCAATCATCAATCATGGCTGGGGTGTCCGACCGTGTGATGTCATACAGTTGAACGGCTTGATGTGAGAAAGGAGAAAACATATAAGAAGACAAAAAAAAAACACTGGATGCATGCCACAGGCTCTGCCAACATACATTTCAATACAATCAGCTAGTTAAAAATGCATGTACCCTTATATGACCCCTTTAAAAGACATGAATGTCAGCCTGCAGTCCTGTCCTTGCAAAAACAAAGACAGTATACTTAATTAAGTTGGTGTTCTGAAATATTTGGTGTCTGAGATGTCAGTGACACTGGGCAGAGCATTCATGAATATTCTAGCCTGTATGCCAGCCGAACTTAGCCCCACCCACAACATTTGGGGTCAGGAAGTTCGGTCTGGACTTGATCCGTTGTAGAGCAACTATTCGCGAACTAGAGCTGTTTCGGTCAGATGATGAATATTAACACAACTTTCCATGTAACAAAAGAGTACTTGGGTTTCATTTGTTTACAAAATGGGGAACTTGTTTGTATATGCATTCACCTTTACTATTTCTCTCAAAAATGATGATCATATTGGTAATTACTCTGTGTATCCTTAATTATTTTACAACACAGGCAAAGATTGTTTACACTCATATTCTTCTACTTCTTCCAGCTTGCATGCAGTTGAGTTCTGTTGACAACTTTAGCGTTGCTCAACATATGTCAACTCTGTTGCTCTGACTGTCTATAGGTCTATCCAATTGACTGTTCGTGAAGACCTGTCCCCTTTAGTTACTTTTGCTATGTCTGACAAGCCATGGCCCTCTCACATAGAGAAAATAACGTAGAGAAAATCCATTGCAAAGTCTCAACTTCAGTAGAGAGCACTCGTGCATCCTTGCGTAGAGAGAAGGAGCAGAATATAGACCAACAACTAGTATGACCTCCTCCACTGAAAGGACCTCTGAATATATATATATATATATATATATATATATATATATATATATATATATATATATATATATATATATATATATACACACACACACACACACACACACACACACTCCTGAACAAAATCTTAAGACCAGGGGAGTTTTACACATTTCGCACTTGTGGATCATAACCGGGTTTTAAGTGCTGCTTATAAAAATGTCAAAAGAAGAAACAGGAGCAAGAGAAAAAAATAGACTGTAGGCAATTTATTGAAAACTGCATTTAAACTCAAACAGGCCGTTCATCAGCTGATCAAAAGTTTAAGACCATAGCCATAAAAAGGTAAAATCTGCACAAAAATATGGCTTTCATGGCATTGTCCTTCAAGCAGTCATACTGTCAAGATCTCCTGATGGCAAAGGCAAAAAGGCTTTCTCTCTTTGAACGTGGTAGGATTGTTGAGCTGCACAAGCAAGGCCTTTCGAAACGCGCCATCGCTGCTGAGGTTGGACGCAGTAAGACAGTCATTTTACATTTCTTAAAAAATCCTGAGAGTTATGGGACAAAAAAGTCAAGTGGTAGACCCATAAAGATTTCACCTGCACTGAACCGCAGTATCTGACCGGTTGTCCGTGAAGACACAAGTCGATCCTCAACCCAAATTAAGGCCCTAACTGATGCTGACTGCAGCCCAATAACCATAAGACATCATCTGCCAGAGAAGGGCTTCAAGAACAAAAAACTCTTCAAAGGCCACGTCTCCGCCCATGACACAAACTTGCTTCAGGTTGTGCACGGGCGTCAAACGGCAACTGGCTATGTGGATCTGTTGCAGCGGGCATCCCTCTTGACGGAGGGCCCCCGTCTGTGCGGTAATGACTGGGTCTTTCAACAGGACAACGCTGCAATTCACAAAGCCCGCCTGACGAAGGACTTCTTCAAGGAGAATAACGTTGCTCTTTTGGACCATCCTACGTGTTACCGTGATTCTAAATCCCATTGAGAACATTTGGGGATGGATGGCAAGGGAAGTTTACAAAAATGGACGTCAGTTCCAGACCATGGATGCCCTTCGTGAAGCAATCTTCACCACATGGAGCAACGTTCCCACCAGCCTCCTTGAAACAGTCGCATGCCGAAACAAGTTTTTGAAGTGATCAACAAGAACGGTGGGGCTACTCACTACTGAGTCCTTTTTTGACACTTTTAGTACTCTTATGCGTTTATTTTTGGGCTATGGTCTTAAACTTTTGATCAGCTGATGAACAGCCTGTTTGAGTTTAAATACAGTTTTCAATAAATTGCCTACTGTCTATTTTTTGTCTCTTGCTCCTGTTTCTTCGTTTGGCATTTTGAAGCAGCACTTACAACCTGGTTATGATCCATAAGTGCGAAATGTGTAAAATTTGCAATGCATCCCCTGAGCTTAAGATTTTGTTCAGGAGTGTATATATATGACAGGGCAGAACACATGAAACCTCTCTTCTTCCACCAACACATGTGATGGAGGATGGAACCACTGGTCATGCCATGTTAGATGGCACCTTAAAAGCATAGCCATGTCAAGGATGCAAAATGGTCTTTACTCCCCCAAGGGGCAAACAGTGAGCAAAATAGCCAAGACCTGGAGGTCCCTTACCAAGTAATAGCCAGGAGAAAGACGATTTTTAATGTTAGGTTATTTGCTGTTGCCTCTGAGGCAAATTTGAACCGAGTTGCAGGCCTCACCCTACATGCACCACCGGAAAACCATAAGGCCAGCTGTTTCCTTCCCAGAGACCCATCAATTACAGGAGCTTGTAAAGCCACAAAGGCAGCCACATATACCTTAAGTGTGGACAGGGTAAGACCAGCAATCCTGCAAATGCCTGGGTCCAACTCATGCTCTACACCAAGTGTAAAACACATTCCACTTTAGGCTGTACAGTCTCATTGTGGAATGAGCCTTGGAAATGAGTTTGGTCTCCAATACTCCAGTTCACTGGCCAGCATCTAGGTACTGAGCCCCCTCATGGGCCAGACCCTCAGTTTCCATAACTGTGGCAGGTGGTGAAATATTGTGATCCAGAGGGATCTACCATGGAGGGCCTGCCAGCAGTGCCATGATGTCTCAGAAACCACACTACTGCCAATATGGGGCTACTAGAAGAAGACCGATCCCTTCTTGACGGACCTCTCCAGGACTCCCTGGAGCAGAGTAATTGGGGGAAATGCATACAGACGTAGCCTCAGTCATGTCTGCACCATTGCATCCAACCCTAGTGGGGCTGGATTTGTGAGGAAAAATCACAGTGGACAATAGGTCGTCTCTCGAGACGCAGAAAAATCCACTTCAACCGGTTGAACCTCTCGCATATTCCCTCTGGGTGAAGTCTCCATTCCCCAGGCCTCAGCCCCTTTCTCGACAGGATGTCTGCTCCCTGATTCTGGTCCCTGTGGACATACATAACCCTGAGAGATGACAGTTTCCCCTGGGACCACAAGAGGATCTTATGCGCCAGTCTGCACAGATGCCGTGACCTCAGACCCCCGTGATGATTCAAGTACGAGACCACCGACATGTTGTCTGTCTGTACTAGGACATGGTGATCGCTGAGGTCTGGGAGAAAGCTCCTCAGAGCCTTGTAGACCACCAGTATTTCCAGACAGTTTGTGTGTCAGGAAGAATGCTGGGACTACCACAGACCTCTCGCAAAGCGGCCGTCCATTACGCGCCCCAGCAAGTGATGGATGCATCTGTTGAAACGGTTTTCTGGGGACGCTGCACTCCCTACACTGGGCCTTGGGAAAGAAACAAAGGTTTCTTCTATATGGACCAGAAACTGGTTGTAATACTTCTTGTGATACAGTCATGCAAACTTGAGGGGGAAAAAATACCTGTGGAAAAGTGCCTTTTTTACCCACCTCTAATAAAAATTTGATGCAGGGACGTTTGGTTGATTTGACTCGGATCAAATGTGTGTGCATGTTTAAATTCAAATAATATTTAAGGGGGGGGGGGGAATGCTGTTTCATGCATACTGAGCTTTTTATGCTGTTAAAGACTTGGATTCCCATCCTAAACATAGACAAAGTTTCAAAAACTAATGTTGGACGTTTGATGGAGTATTTCTGTGTTAAAAATACTCCTTCCGGTTTCTCACAAGTTTCGGAGTGGAAGGTTCTTGTATGGGCTGTACGGGCTCTTCTCCTGGTAGGGTGCGCGCGCGCGTGACTAGAGCGAGAGAGGAAATGCACGCCCATAAACACTCGCTCTCAGGTGCAGATCCAGTCGATCCAGGCGCCGCGCTCCACTTTATTCCTATGGGTGACATCAAGCGACTTCAACGCTTCAGCACAGCATTCCGGGAAGGCAGCGCTGCATTTGACCCGATTTGAACGCAGAAATGACTGGAAGCTTCAAAACATCGCTTCAGTCGCGTCGCAAAAGTGGATCTCCACCGTTCACTGCTGTCAGGACTTTACCAAATCGTACCAAAGAAGTGTGTTTTTGACGGAGCGGTCCCAGCGATAAAGGTTCGGTCCTGCTTTGAAAGCAGCCGGTGAGTAAAACTGCTTCAAATGTCTATGCTGTGGGCTCATCGCGTGAGTAAACATCAGTAAACGACACGATCGCGTGCTTCGTCATTCAAATGCGCTAACGGACTCTATTGTTGTTCTATGTTTAACGTTACACTAGTCTGACGTGCAAAACCGTTTTGCTTGCTACTGCTAAGGTTTAGTCGCATACAATAGTCCATAAACCGAATCATGTCCTCATAAACTGCGAGTAAAGACACACAAATGTTGACAGGCCACTAAATACAGTACACTGAAAAAAATGACTTTGTGGTATGGTAAAATCTATTACATTAATTCATGTAATTATTACATTGTAAAATCAAGTTTAAGTTGGAACTATAGCTTAAGTAAAATGTACACAGTCTATACATGTAATAAATTAACTGAGAAAAAAGAGTACATTTTATCACATATTTACAAACAATATTTAATGTTTTATAGTCACAGCACATTCACCTAAAATATTAAGTAAATTTTAATCTGAAAAGCAAAGTGCATTTGAAAATGCGCACAGATTTTTCACAAAGATCCCACTTGTTCAGTGGTGGCAGAGATGGTCATTATGGGATGTTGCTTTTATGTGGCTGACTTATTCTCAATAAGTTTTGACTTTTCACTGAACGTGAGTTTTAATCACAATAACGGTAGCCAACGCTACATAAGTTCTTATTGAGAATTAATAGAGTTTTTTTATGTCACCATTATGGCGATGAGTGTTTTCTTTAGTTGGGCAGTTATGCGACTTTTTAATGTTAGTGTTTCTCTCACTGCTGTGACTGAGTTTGCTATGGCAAGAAAAGCAGAGAAAACATGATCAGATGCTTTTGGCCACTTGATGATCAGAATATGATCATTGTGTAGTGGCTTAATTCACCAATCTTATACGTGAATATGAGCAATATACTATTAACTTTGTTTTATTCTAGAAAAGATCCAGCACAGTTTTAACCAGAAAAGTTGAATACATTTTATAACAGACTGTACACTAAGCACTTTGAACACCTGCAAGCTTTTCTCACACACAGAGATCAAGATTCAGCCTAAGAATCTCAACAATGGTGACATGCTTCATGCCACAATGCATTCTGGGAGCATCATGCAAAACTAAGAAATATCAGCAATATTCACTTGGGTTTTGTAATTGGATGAGTGAAATCTGAGTGAAAGTTACAATCTCTAGATGAGTATTGCCAGTGCAATTTACTTGTGTATTTTACATAAAAAATAAGTGGTTCTAGTAAGTAAATATTACTTAGAATAGCCCGAGTAAAGATTACAAGCACTTTCTGTGTGGAAAAAGTTTCCTAGCTTTTTTTAAGTAAATGTCACTCCAAATTTTATTCAGTGTACATACCACAGAGACGGACGTCCGGCTGTTGCTGTTTCTCCTGTTCAATTTATTTCAGCCTCCGAATGATTCTGGATCATTATCTGTATTAGCTGAGCTGGATAGCCATGAGTTCCCTTTCGGGGAACTCGAGCTGCGTCGAAACGCTGTGAGAACGCCTCTGCGTTAATGCGTCGTGAAGCGCCTGTAGAACCATTCCATCGGAAAAAAAGATCGATCGTCGGCGTGATGACGTCATCGACCGGAAGCTATAAAACGTCCGTGAAAACAAACAGGAACCAGCTTCTGAGCCTTCAGCAAGCGATCTGTGTGAACCTGTCTGTCTATTTGGTGTTTTTGTCTGTCTATTTGAAGAGTTTTTCCACCCTTTGTTAAATATTCACATATATTTACAAAAAAGAGAAAATAAATAGATAGAAAAATGGCGAGTGAAAGCAGTCAGTTCAAGAGGTGTGTACATCCCTGCCCACGCTATATCACGAGTGGGGATACACACTCTCTTTGTGTTGCCTGCTTGGGAGCGCAGCATGCCCAGGCAGCCCTCGAGGGGGCTGCTTGCGAGCACTGTGAGCGTATGCCACTGAGAACGCTGCGCTCCCGCCGGGCACTCTTCGAGGAGGGTGCCTCGGCTCGTGTTCCCCGCGGCTCTGGTCCCGCTGCCGCCGAGGCGGAGCGAAGGCTGCAGTCGTGGGGATCACAATTGGATGTTGCAGAGGGGTTAGAGACGGGCGCTGCCTTATCTCTGCCCTCACCTGCTCCATCCAGCGGCTCTTCTCGGGGCATGGAAGCACGCATGGCGGTTTCTTCCCCCCCGAGAGAGTCGCCGGTACTTCATCTGTCCAGCTCTGAGGAGGTGGACGTGGAAAGTATCGATACTGAAGATTCGCCACTTCAGTCCCCTGCTAGTGAGGAGCTAGTTGAGGTTTTGACGCGAGCAGTGGCCAGGTTAAACATCGACTGGCCCACTGAAAGATCTGAGGCAGGAAGAAAACGTCATAGTAAGCTAGACGAACGCTTCCTGCCGTCTCGCGCTTCAGAACCTCAGCGACGGGGCCTGCCGTTCTTCCACGATTTGCACACCGAGGTGGCAAGATCGTGGAAGAGACCGGCATCATATCGTGTCTTCAGCCCGCAGACTTCGGTCTACAGCAACATTTGGACAGTATGGTTATGGGGCGATGCCAAAGGTTGAAGAGACGCTTGCGAGCCATCTCTCGCCTTCCTCGGCATCGTCCCTTAAGGCCCCGACTTTACCCACCAGACCTCTAAAAACAACGTCGGCGTTGGTGGGTAAAGCGTACTCGGCGGCGGGTCAAGCGGCTGCATGCCTGCACACGATGGCTATCGTGCAGGCATACCAGGCTGACCTGCTAAGGGATTTGGACGGTAGTGATGCTGTGGGGAGAGATATTATCACTGAGTTAAGATCTTCAGCTGATTTAGCTCTCCGGGCCACCAAGGAGACGGCCAGATGTGTTGGCCGCTCCATGGCAGCATTGGTGGCTACGGAGAGGCACCTATGGTCAAACCCCACAGACATCAAGGAGAGGGAGAAAGCCTTCCTGCTTGATGCGCCGCTTTCTCCTGGAGGCCTCTTCGGTGACGCAGTTCACACTGTCACCGAGAGGTTCCAGGAGTCGAAAAAGCAAGCTGCGGCGCTCAAGCAGTTCCTCCCTCTCCGGGTCCAGGTCCCTGGGGCTGCTGGTGATACCACCAAGCAGCCCAGGCCGAGTACGAGCTCCTCATACAGGGCTCAACAGAAACAGAGCGTCGCTGCCCGAGCTCCCCCTCAGCGTGGGGATGAGGGGCGGCGCTCTCAGACGAGGCCTTCGAGGGGCAGGGCTGATCTGCGGACAGTCCTGATCGCCAAGAAGGCCTCGTCGAAGCGTTCCTGACGCCAGAAGCGTCAGGACGCTGAGGGTGGTTCCCCCCGTAGGGAAGCGGTGTTTACCCCTGCCAACGGTACCCGTTTCCCTACGGCACCCTCGGGGGGCCGCGCTGCCAACCCCGCCGCAATGCCGGGGCGCAGTCGGTCTCCGCGGGCCACCCGAGGGTGGTCCGCACCCCCTCCGGGGGGTCCCCGAGCAGTCAAGTCAGTTGTTCCCTGCCGGTCCGCCGCTTCAGGGCACTGCGCTTGTTGCTCAAAATACACCAGAGGCCAGCCTCGAGAGGCTGGTTCCCTTAGTAGATTTTCTAGACGAGTGGAAACGTCTATCAAATATATCTCGTTGGGTCCTGCAGACAGTAGAAAAGGGGTATGCCATTCAATTCAAAAGTCGGCCACCTCCTTTCTGCGGTGTCCTACCTACAGAGGTGGGCCCGGAGCAGGCTCTGGTAATGGCACAGGAAGTAGAGACACTCCTGCAAAAAGGGGCTATAGAGAGGGTTCCCCCTCCCAGCAGGGAGTCAGGCTTTTACAGCCGTTACTTCATCGTGCCGAAGAAGGATGGGGGCTTACGCCCGATATTAGATCTGCGGCTATTGAATCGCTCGGTGGCCAAGCTTAAATTCAAGATGCTTACACTCAGACAGATTGTAGCGCAGGTCAAATCGGAGGATTGGTTTGTCACCATAGACCTCAAAGATGCGTATTTTCATGTCTCCATCCTTCCACATCACAGGAAGTTCCTGAGGTTTGCCTTTGGGGGAGAGGCATACCAATATCGGGTACTTCCCTTCGGTCTAGCACTGTCACCCCGCACGTTCACCAAGTGTGTGGATGCAGCTCTGGCGCCGCTGCGTCTACAGGGCATCCGCATACTGAACTATATCGACGACTGGCTGATTCTAGCGAATACAGAACAGATGGCGGTTCAGCATCGAGATGCTGTTCTCGCCCACATGTCGAAGCTGGGGTTGAGGCTGAACGCCAAGAAGAGTGTGCTTTCTCCGGCTCAGAGAACCACTTTTCTGGGTGTGAACTGGGACTCGTAATTATGCGGGCGCAATTATCGCCAACACGCATAGCATCGATCCTGGCAGCCGCCAAAGAACAGAAGCTAGGCCGAGCCGTCACTGTGAAACAGTTCCAGAAACTGTTAGGTCTCATGGCAGCAGCGTCCAACGTGATACCTCTTGGCCTACTGTACATGAGGCCACTGCAGTGGTGGCTCAAAACGAAAGGGTTCTCCCCGAGGGGAAACCCGCTCCGCACGATCACAGTCACGCGGCGATGCCTACGTGCTCTGGTCATGTGGAAAAACCCGGGGTTTTTATCTCAGGGTCCCGTGTTGGGGGCTCATGTTCGTCGCGTAACGCTAACGACAGACGCCTCTCTCACGGGCTGGGGGGCGACCATGAGTGGTCGCTCGTCCCAGGGTCTATGGCAGGAACATCAGCGGCACTGGCACATAAATCGGCTAGAGATGCTCGCAGTGTTTCTTGCATTGAAACAGTTCCTGCCCGACCTCAGGGGCCACCACGTACTAGTCAGAACAGACAACACGTCCGTGGTGGCCTATATAAATCGCCAGGGGGGTCTGAGGTCTCGTCCGTTGGACAAATTGGCACATCGGATCCTCCTGTGGGCCCAAGGGAAATTGCTGTCAATCAGGGCAGTATATATCCCGGGGGCCCTGAATCAGGAAGCAGACAGCCTGTCGAGACAGGGGCCGAGGCCCGGGGAATGGAGACTCCACCCAGAGGTGGTGGAGCTCCTTTGGAAGGTTTATGGGAAAGCAGAGATAGACCTGTTCGCTTCGGCGGAGAATTCTCACTGCCCGCAGTGGTTTTCTCTGACCCATCCGGCCCCGCTGGGGCTGGATGCCATGGTACAGGAGTGGCCGAGGCTGCCTCTGTACGCCTTCCCCCCGATTGTCTTGCTTCCAGGAGTTCTGGAGAGGGTACGCCGGGATGGGGCCCAGGTACTTCTAGTGGCTCCGAACTGGCCGACCCGAGTATGGTTTTCGGACCTGATATCTCTCCTGGAAGGCTCTCCGATGGAGATTCCGACCAGGAGGGATCTACTCTCTCAGGCGGGCGGGAGATTCCTGCACCCACGCCCGGAGATGTGGAAACTGTGGGCCTGGCCTCTGAGGGGGCTAGGCTCATAGAGGAAGGTCTCTCGGCCGAGGTCGTAGAGACCATCCTACACTCCAGAGCTCCGTCCACAAGGAAGCTGTACGCTTTGAAATGGAGACTTTTCTCAGCATGGTGCAGAGAACGCCAGTGGGACCCAGTTAACTGCCCGGTTGGTACAGTGCTGGAGTTCTTGCAGGCAAGGTTCTCGGCAGAGTTGACCCCCTCCACACTTAAGGTGTACGTGGCGGCCTTGGGTGCCTTCCACGTCCCTTGCAGTGGAGTGTCTTTGGGAAGACACCCTCTAATTACACGCTTCCTTCGTGGCACATTAAGGTTGAGGCCAGTTATGCACTCGAGGGTCCCGGCATGGGACTTGGCCATTGTTCTGAGGGGCTTGTCCGGACCTCCGTTCGAACCTCTGGAGGAGGTTTCGGATAAGTTCCTCACCCTAAAAACCATCTTCCTTTTGGCCATCTCATCTCTTAAAAGGATAGGAGATATCCAGTCCCTGTCAGTAGGGCCCTCATGTTTAGAGTTTGCGCCAGGGATGGTGAAAGCATTTCTACATCCCAGGCCGGGTTATGTCCCCAAGGTTCCTACGAGCCCACGGGGCCCCATCACTCTACAAGCCTTCTGTCCTCCTCCATTTATGATGTCAGACCAGGAAAGGTTAAATCTGCTGTGTCCTGTGAGGGCACTGGATACTTATGTCCACAGAGCTGCCCTGTGGAGAAAAACTGAACAATTGTTTGTTTGCTTTGGACCCCCTAAGAAGGGGGCCCCAGTATCCAAGCAGAGGATGAGCAAGTGGGTGGTCGAGGCCATCTCACTTGCTTATGAAGCTACCGGGCAGCCATCTCCACTGGCTGTCCGGGCGCACTCAACCAGGGGTATGGCTGCTTCTAAAGCACTTTTGTCGGGGGCTTCCCTCCATGATATCTGCAACGCGGCCGGTTGGTCGTCTCCTTCTACCTTCGTCAGGTTCTACGAACTAGACCTGGCATCTACAGTAGGGGCACAGGTACTCTCGTAACCGTGTGCGCTTCGGCTTCACACATACGAGACACTTGGTCCTATGGCGATGTGGGTATAAGCGTTCTCACAGCGTTTCGACGCAGCTCGAGTTCCCCGAAAGGGAACGTCTCAGGTTACGTATGTAACCCTAGTTCCCTGAGGGAACGAGACGCTGCGTCGCTTTGCCATACTCCCGGCGTGTCCGTGATCACTTACTTCAGGCTTTATCAGAAGTTAGTTCCTGTTTGTTTTCACGGACGTTTTATAGCTTCCGGTCGATGACGTCATCACGCCGACGTTCAATCTTTTTTTCCGATGGAATGGTTCTACAGGCGCTTCACGACGCATTAACGCAGAGGCGTTCTCACAGCGTTTCGACGCAGCGTCTCGTTCCCTCAGGGAACTAGGGTTACATACGTAACCTGAGACGTTTCTCCACACTTGAGGACGTCACCGCTTTGCACGCTCGTCATTTTTTAGCTCCGCCCACACGATACGCCTCCAGGCGCTCGTTTTTTTTCCGGAAAGACTCTGTATAGCCCATATTTCTTTTATAAATATAATAAAACTAAAGACTTTTCGGAGATATGAAGGATGCAATACTATTCTATAGGTACTCAAGATTGACATGAGATTGACTGAAACTGAGTGTTTCACCCCCCCCCCCCCCTTAAATTAAAACTCAGTCAGTTGGGACAGTTGCTTTTTTTTATTCAAAATAGAACTACTCTCATGACTGACTTTTGTATTTGATATTTACAAGCAAATAATGATCTAATCTTTGGTAAGAGAGAAAGAAAGTTTAGTTATACTTGCTTATTAAAAAAAATAATAATTATAATCACAAATACATCAATAAATGAAAGAAACACAATTTGTGCAATGTAATAATAGGCCATAATGTAAAACCTCCAGAGTTGGACCATTAATCTCTGAACTGTCATTTTCAGACGTCAATCAAAATTCAAAACAGACATTTATTAACTGATGATGGTCGGCATCTTAAGTCACATTACCATCTTTTGGTTCTTTTTTTGTGAGATGAAGAAAAAACTGCCTTTTTAGTGTCTTTTTATAACAATGCATGGAACAGAGCTGAAATGTATTGCGGTATCTTTATCCAAGCTGTTTTATAAATCTTAAATAAATGCGTGGAAACGAGAGATAAAAAAACCCTGAATACTGAGGCAATAATGATCAAAATTATGTTATTATGGCCAGTATTTGAATTGGTGTGTATATTGTCCATACAGGAAAGGACAGGTAAGAATGGAAATCATCACTCATTCATATGGCACATCAGTGAAGGGTGAGTAATTTTTTTTTTACCTTTCTCCTTTAATTATTGAAGCTCTTCCTTATTACGCCATACTGACAGGTGTCTTTCGCAACTCCAATAACCCGGTTTTAAATTGTGGGGTCCTGCTCTTAAAATATCAACCAGATTTTTGCATATATTAGTATTAATGGAGCTTATAAATATAAATGCTCAATATTGCAGGAGATTCTATCTCCTGCTTGACTGAATGTGGTTAGTGACCCCCGGTAGAGTATTGGTGTCTCTGCGCTCTGCACCTTTCAAAGCCTAACAATAGAAACGTTAAAGTAGCTTGTATACTGTATTGGTTGGCCTTTAGATGAAACACCTCGTTGATATCCAGCGTTGCTTCCCAATACGTCAATTACATTTGACAGAGCACCTCTGGGATTAATGCTTCCAAGAAGTGTCTCAGGAATATGTCAGTATTTAAACATTTATCTGCAAAATATAATAATTATATAAACATTTCAGGTTCCTGCTGTATATAACTTCAAACTTCAAATTGGTTAGCATTTGCTTTAACAGTGTAGCTTGCTTTCAGAAACCCTCCACCTTCCCCAGCTCCACCTAGATCTGCTGTAGGTAATTCATATACTCTATATTGTACAGCAGCAGCATATTTTAGTTGCTCACAGCAGCGTGCCATGTATTAGTTCAACTTTTCATCTATTCCATCAAGACCAAACACACCAACATTGTCACCAATTACCATGCCAAACACTCCGAGAGTTATGACAGAACTAAGTTTATATTCTTTTAAGTTGCACCTCTAGACTGGCTCTGTTCACAGGCCTTAATTAATTGTATTTCAGATAATAACATTGATCTGTGATATATAATCTTGTTTATGTCTTGAAGCATAATCCATCACATTCAGTCTGAAAATAAAGTCAGGATTCAGATGATTTATTAACAACACTAATGTAGCAATGATCATCACTCAGAATTTGTCATTATGCCCTATGCAGAATTGTTTTTATGATGAATGGTAACTGCAGGTTTTAGTTTTTTTTAAAATAACATTTATTATAATAATGGCAGCTTTTTTATTGGCAAGCAGACATACTGAATGCCTAATTATCACTGTCGGTAACTTAAACGCATACCGTGTGTGCATGTGTGTGTAGGAGGAGAATGGCCAATGGTCAACAATGATTGGCACATATACAGCACTGCACTCAAGCCAACTGCCATTTTGCGTGCATTTACAATACGGTCTGCAACTCTTAAAAATAACAAAGCATTTTTTATTCTATTTTCCTTTTCAAAAAAAAAAAAAGAAAAAAAAAACTGGTATCCAGGGTGTCAAACTATTTTTATGAGCTGCTTTATTTTAGAATCATTTAAGGAAACAAATAGTTTAACCTGTTAACTGTCATCACTCCGTTTGAAATACAGACCTAATGTTGGTAGTTTTTTTTTTTTCAATGACAAATTAGAAGTGAAAGCATTTCAACAAATGAAAGAGTGTAAAAAGGTGATCGAAGTTTAAATTTGCTGTAAGGCAAATGTACTGAACTAAACATTTAAATTGTATTCAAAATATATACTTTACAAAGAATGTTATAATTGCTAGAGAAAGCCAAGTTGTGTTTCGCATTTAAAGTAGATATCTCAAAAATGTACCCTGCCAAAAGGCAAGGCAAGGCAGTTGGGCAGTAAAAAGGGGTTTACAGTACAGTTTCAATGTTTATGCATTCTCAGAATGAAACAGGCCGAATTAGCATGAGACCACAGTCCCATAAAAGTGCAGATGAGAGTGGAAAGTTCTGCGGATGATCTGCTGACAATTCGTAAATGAAAGAACACAGACGTAGCCGCCGGATTTACATAATGACCAAAGTCTATCAAAAGCAGCACAAATTTGCGTACGGTCGCAAACAAGCAGAGCAGATGATAATCAGCTGCCTGTGATCTATGAACAACAGGTGCAAAGTAGTTTAAGACATGAATTAAATAATGGTGCAAATACCAGAAAATAGTCTGCCTTTTCATCTCTCCTTTCATACTGTCCTTTGGATGAGACGTTACTGAGGTCCTGACTCTATGTACACAGAAAAATTGGGTGTCAAAATTGTACCTTTAGCTTGTCGCTGGGGCAGTACCATTAAAAGGACATATTTGTACCTGTTTTACTCCTAAAAGGTGCATATTAGTATCTTTGAGTACAAATGCGTACCTTAAGGTACTACTATGAACCTTTTTGTAGTAACAATGGTACAACGTTGGTTCTTTTAAGGGTACTGCCCCAGCGACAAGCTGTTGTACCCCTAAAGGTACAATTTTGATACCCTATTTTTCTGTGTGTGTGGTCATTAAAAATCCCAGGATGTCCTTTGATAAATAGTAGTGGTGTAACCCCCGGCATTCTGGCCAAATTTGCCCATTGGCCATCATAGCCTCCTAATCATCCCCATACCGATTGGCTTCATCACTCGGTCTCCTTTCCACCAATCAGCTGGTTTGTGATGGGCGTTCTGGCACAATATGGAATATTTTTTAATGCCAAAAGAGGGTTTGCGATGATGAAAACTGTTACTAAATCTGGCCCTTAATCTGTATATACCAGCTACTTTAGGGTGACCAAACGTCCTGTTTTCCCAGGACATAGTATTTTGTAATATAACAATATATAATGGATTTTATATCCATACAGAGAGGGGCATACTTTAAATGTATTGAAATTAATAAGGCCTCTTTGAGTAAACTTCTGATAACATTTGAGTATCTCATTGCCAGGCCGAGTGTCCTGGTTTTCGGTAATCAAAATATATGGTGACGCTAAGCTACTTTGCATGTTCGGTTAATGTTAAGTTAAATAATAGTTCTAACATAGCCTATATACGAGGTCTCGTGACAAAAAAGGGTCTCGTGCCTCTGTTTTTAAAAATTTTCACTGGACCATATTTGTGTAAAGTTCTAACTGTAAAAAAAAGCATAGCACTCAAAGTGAGAACAAAGTATACACACTGAGCCCTGAAATTCTTTGCCGCTCAGCTCATTTGAATCCAAAATCAATTCAAATCCAAATGTTATCGCCAATCTTCAATCTAATGTTCCGTAACGGAGGAAGCCAAAAGCCCTGCACATCCACACAACAGACTCACGTCCCAACACACTTATTATACAATGCCAAATTATTATTTTATTCACCGTTTCAAAAAACTCTAAGTGACACAAAAATGGAGCTGCCATTGCCTAATTATAGTTGACTGTCGTTTAGTTGTCTTATAAGTAGCTTCTTGCTCCGCAGCACAGGTTGTTTATGCAAATGATTAGCAATTTGTCATTGACATGATAGACTGCAGTGTAGTATCAGTAACACATTTGCTGCTGCTGCTCTCCTGTTAGATCTTAGTGTCATTTAGCCCACAGTCAAGATATTAGTTATAACGTCAACCCTCCATATTTTTAAATCACAATGACCTAAAATATATAATGCCTGAAGCAGGACACAGGCAAAAGTAACTACATACTGCTATCTCTGCTCATACCAGCTTCCGGTAAATACACTAATAAACAATTCCTGACATTCCTGCCAGGTAATATCGTTATTTATCCTAAATGTAGGCTGTTTGTGGCAAACAAACAACACAGAACACTAACATTACATATAGGAAAACCAATCAGAATTAAGGGCCGAAACTATCACACAAAAACAGGTACAAATAAGCACCCTGAAACAAATGCAAGAGCACCCTCAGTTGAAACTGTAACAATGTAATATTATTGACGAAACAGATTTGACAAACACTTTTTTTGAGCTTGTGCTTTTGTAAAACGTGAAATGATGCGTGCAATGTAAATGCAGAATCAAAGATTACTAGAAAAAAGGTATCAATATATTTTTCAAAATTCCATTTAAATGAACTGTAACAGCAATGACTTGCAAATCATTCATTTGCTTAAACATTACATCTGCACTTTACTAGAGAACCGTCACTAATTTCTGATTACTAAAATTTGAAGCTAGTGCAAGTAAATGTTTAATTTTCATGGTTCTGATCTACTGTCTTAACATAATATAACTTGTTTATAAATATGGTTCACTTCTATCGCTATTTTGTATTGGGGGGGTCCCTGCAATATGTGTCTAAAACTTAGAAGACCCATGCTTTATTTAGACAAAAAAAAAAAACCTGTTCATTTATTTGGTGAGGAACATGGTGTTTTAGATGCACATTGCAGTACTAACTCAGGTTGACAATTAATTGATTCATAAATTTAAACAATGATCGATCATGGGAATTTGTAAATTGACATCCTATTTGGTATGCTATCATCTTTGTCTGCTTCCAAGGTCATTCATAACTGGGCATAAATGTAACATTGAATTAGAATAGGCTGTATTGTATTTGAATAACTGAAATTATGGGCTCCATTGAAATGACTTTTGCAATAATTTCCTTGCAGTATTCATATTGCAGTTTGTATATATCAGTGTGGTGTCTCCAATGGTTAGTGTTATGTAACAACTCTTTACACAACATGGGAATGCTTTAAAAGCTTTTAAAGAAAAGCACTGCATGTTTAATGCATGAAGTTTGCACATTTGCATGTCATGTTTTCACTATGGCCCATATACGCATGTAAACAGTATCTTTGAGGTGTCCATTATCTAAATATTCATTTCACTGTGTCTTGATAATGTTTATGAATAAATTATATATAATATATGTGACCATGGAACACAAAACCAGTCATAAGGGTCAATTACGAAAAAAAGTAAATTGATTTATGGTATTTTAGGATATGTATCTATTTGGCCGATATACAACAATGTGAAAATCTGGAGGGTGCAAAAAAGAAATTAAATATTGAGGAAACCGCCTTTAAAGTTGTCCAAATTAAGTCCTTAACAATTAAGTCCTTTATTCCTTGCATATTACTACGTTAATAATATATTTTATATATTTACAGTTGGTAATGTACAAAATATCTTCATGGAAAATGTCCCGGTTACGTCTGTAACCTTAGTTCCCGGAATAGGAACGAGACGCTGCATCACCGCTCTGGGAACGCCTCTGTGTGATTGCGTCGTGAAGCACGTATGTAATCAGTCCAATGGAGAGACGGAACGTCATAGGCGGGTGACGTCATCGACCCGGAAACTATAAAGCCTGCCGGCAAACACACACCCCCAACTTCTGAGAAGGCCTGAAACAAGCCGCTAGAGTCTCGTTCCTATTCCGGGAACTAAGGTCGCAGACGTAACCGGGACGTTCCCGTTCAAGGAACTCGAGCTGCATCACCGCTCTGTGAATGAGAATACCCACGTCCCCATACGAGCCAGGTGCCCGCCTGTTGAATTGTCTAAGGAGCGGGCACCTGAGCCCCAGGAGTAGAATTGATGTCTAGTCCGTAGAACCTGACAAAGGTAAGAGGCGAAGACCACCCTGCTGCATCACATACATCTTGCAGGGAAGCCCCTGCCAAGAGAGCCTGAGAGGCTGCCATACCTTGGGTAGAGTGGGCCCGCACAGCCAAAGGAGAAGGCTGCCCGACCACCACATAAGCGAGTGAGATGGCCTCGACCACCCGCTTACTCATCCTTTGCTTTGACACCGGACACCCCCTCGAGGGTGGCCCGTACCACACAAACAGTTGTTCAGACTTCCTCCACAGGGCAGCTCTGTGGACATATGTATCAAGAGCCCGAACCGGGCAAAGCAGATTCAGTGTTTCCTGGTCTGACATCACAAACGGAGGAGGATAAAAGGCCTGGAGCACGATAGGTATCATGAGATTGGATGGAACCTTAGGAATATAGCCCAGCCTCGGGTAAAGGAAGGCCTTAGCCATACCGGGCGCAAATTCCAAGCATGGGGGTGCCACAGAGAGGGCTTCCTATTCTCTTCAAGGAGGAAATAGTCAGAAGAAAAATAGTTTTGAGGGTGAGGAACCCCTCAGAAACTGAGTCCAGGGGCTCAAAGGGAGCCCCTGACAAGCCTTGCAGGACCACAGCAAAGTCCCAGGCCGGCACCCTGATGCGTACTGCAGGTCTTAACCTCAACGTCCCACAGAGGAAACGGGTTACGAGAGGGTATCGCCCCAAAGACACCCCACCCGAAGGAGAGTGGTAGACTGCTAGGGCCGCCACATACACCTTTAAAGTGGAGGGAGCTAGCCCGGAGGAGAATCTCTCCTGCAGGAACTCCAGCACCGTGCTCACAGGGCAGTTAACTGGGTCCCACAGGTGATCTCTGCACCATAAGGTCAAGAGTCTCCATTTTAAAGCATAAAGTTTTCTTGTGGAGGGAGAAAGTGTAGAATGGTCTCAACAACCTCGGTTGAGTGACCAGAACTTATGAGCTGGGCCCCCTTAAGAGGCCAAGCCCTCAGTTTCCACAGCTCTGAGTGAGGGTGCAGAACGTCCCCGCCCGCCTGAGAGAGAAGGTCCCTCCTGAGCGGAATTTCCAGTGGAGAGCCGTCGAGGAGAAACACTATGTCTGAAAACCAGGCTCGGGCCGGCCAAAACGGGGCCCCTAGCAGTAGACGAACCCCGTCCCGGCGCACCCTCTCTAGAACTCCCAGAAGCAGAGCAATCGGGGGGAAAGTGTACAGGAGCAGCCTCGGCCGCTCCTGCACCATGGCATCCAGTCCGAGAGGAGCTGGCTGCACTATGGAGAACCACAGATGACAGTGTGCATTCTCCTGAGTAGCGAACAGGTCAACCTGCCCCCTTTCAAACTTTTTCCATAGGAGCTCCACCACCTCGGTGTGGAGTCTCCATTCCCCGGGCCTCGGCCCCTGCCTCGACAGGATGTCTGCTTCCACGGCGCCCCGGGATGTAAACTGCCCTCACCAAGCACAGTTTCCCTTGGGCCCACAGGAGGATCTGACGGGCCAGTTTATATAGCATACGAGACCTCAGACCCCCCTGATGGTTGATGTAGGCGACATCAGATGTGTTGTCTGTGTGAACTAGCACATGGTGGCCCCTGATATATGGCAGGAAGTGTTTCAGAGCCTGAAACACGGCCAACATTTCTAGACAATTTATATGCCATAAACGCTGGCCCTCCTGCCACAGGCCCTGGGCCGAGCGACCACTCATGGTCGCCCCCAAGTCCGTCAGGGAGGCATGCGTGGTCAGAGTCGCGCGCTGACATGGTGCCCCCAGGGACGGGCCTTGGGCCAGAAACCAAGGGTCCTTCCATATAACCAAGGCACGGAGGCACCGCTGCGTGACCTTGATTACACGAAAGGGGTTTCCCCTCTGGGAATATCCCTTGGTCTTGAGCCACCACTGTAACGGTCTCATGTGCAACAGGCCACTAGGAATCACGTTGGCTGCTGCTACCATCAGACCTAACAGTCTCTGGAACTGCTTTACAGTGAGTGACTGGTCTAACTTCACCCCCTTGACTGATGAGAGAATCGACCCTATACGAGGCTCTGAAAGACGGGCCCGCATAGAAACCGAATCCCAAATCACCCCCAAATACGTGATCCTCTGGACTGGCGAAAGCACGCTCTTCTTGGAGTTGAGCCTCAGCCCCAAACCCCCTCATGTGAGCGAGCACAGGATCTCGAAGCTGGGCCGCCACATGAGCTGAATGAGCGAGAATCAACCAATCGTCGATGTAATTGAGGATCCGAATCTCCTGCATCCGCAAAGGGACTAATGCCGCGTCCACACACTTCGTGAACGTGCTGTGTGAGAGGGCTAGACCGAAGGGAAGTACCAGATATTGGTACGCTTCTCCCCCGAAAGCAAACCTCAGATACTTCCTGTGCTGCGGAAGGACGGAGACATGAAAATATGCATCTTTTAGATCTATGGTCACAAACCAGTCCTCGGACCTGATCTGTGATACAATTTGTGAGCGGTTCAGGACGCGAAGATCTAAAATAGGGCCCAGCCCCACATCCCTCTTTGGCACTATGAAGTACCGGCTGTAAAACCCCGTACTCTCTGTCCGGCAGAGGGACTCTTTCTATCGCCTCTTTCCGTAGGAGAGTCTGTACTTCGTTAGTCATGACCAGAGCCTGCTCGGGACCCACCACCATGGACAGAACCCCATTGAAAGGAGGTGGACGCCATCTGAACTGTATGGCGTACCCCTTTTTTATAAACTGCAGGACCCACCGAGAAATATTTGGCAGATTCTCCAGATTCTCCCACTCTGCCGCAAAATCTACTAAGGGTACCAGCCTCTCGAGGCTGGCCTCTGATGTACTCTGCACCGCGAGTGCAGCGCCCTGAAATGGTGAACCGGCAGGAAACAACTGACTTGACAGTGCAACTCCCCTCATTAGAGGGCACGGACCATCCTCAGATGGCCTGTGAGGGCTCTCCACGCCCCGGCGCTTGGGCGGGGTTGGTGGAATGACCCTGTGAGGGCACCGAGGGCTGACGGGTACCGTATGATGAGGTAAGCACCGCCTGTCCCCGGAGGGGACCACCCTCACCGTCCTGACCACACAGGCGTCAGCACTTTTCCGACGCAGCCTTCTTCGAGATAATGACTGTCCTCAGAACAGTCCTACCTCTAGAAGGAGCGCCGCCCACCACCCCATCCCTTTCTGCGGGGGTGTGCGGGTGGCAACGCTCTGTTTTTGCTGCGCTCGATGGGAGGAGCTAGCACTCGGCATCTGCTGCTCTCTCACAGCAGCAGATGAGGCCTGGGGTTTACGGGGAAGGAACTGCTACAGTGCCGCTGCCTGCTTTTTGGCCTCCTGGAACCTGTCAGTGACGGTAGGAGACAGTGGCACATCAAGCAGAAATGTTTTGTCTTTCTCCGTGATCTCGGTCAGATTTAACCAAAGATGCCTCTCCGTGGCCACCAGGGCTACCATAGAACGGCCAATACATCTGGCCATCTCCTTAGTGGCACCGAGGGCTAAATCTGCAGAGGATCGAAGCTCATGAACTCTTCACTTGACCCTTCCTTCACAGCTCATCACTTTCCCCCAGGTCCTTCAGCAGGTCAGCCTGGTATGCCTGCATAATAGCCATTGTATGCAGACATGCGGCGTCCTGACCTGCTGCCAATTATGCTTTACCCACCAATGCAGATGTTGACTTTAATGGCTTAGTGGGCAAAGCGAGAGCTTTAATGGCAGATGCCGAATCGGGAAAGAGATGGCTCGCGAGCGTCTCTTCCACCCTCGGCATCAAACCATAACCATGTCTTTTCAACCCCGATATATTACTATACACTACTGTGTGGGGGCTGAAAACACGAGATGACATGGGCCGCTTCCACGATCTCGACACCTTGGTGTGGAGATCCGTGAAAAACGGCAAGCTCCGCCGTGGAGGCTGAACGGGCTGGCAGAAAGCACTCATCAAGCCTGCTTTTTACTGAGGCGCGCTCCTGCTGTTCATTTGGCCAGTCAATACTTAATCTAGCCACAGCACTGCTCAGAACCTCCACTAGCTCCTCACTTGTGGGGGTTTAAACTGGCGAATCTTCAACCCCCGCATTGATACTGCAGACATCAACCTCCTCGGAGGAAGATAACTGCAGCACCGTGGCCGCACCCCGTGCGGGATAAACCAGAGAGCGGGCTCCCGAACCTGGAGAAACAGCTGTGGATCTAACAGGTGAAGGCTGAGAAAGGGCGGGGCCCGTCTCAAACCCCTCCGCTAGATCCAGCTGCAAACCCCACGACATGAACTTCCGCTGTGCCTCAGCTGCAGCGGGGCCCGTGTGTGGGGAACGCGAGCCGGGACGCCCTCCTCGAAGAGCGCCTGGCGCGATCGCAGCACGCGGAGAGGCAGAGCCTCACAATGCTCGCAGCTGGCACCCTCGAGTGCCGACTGTGCGTGCTGTTCACCCAAACAAACAACGCACAATGGGGCGTGTATCCCCGCTCGTAAAGAAGCGCGAGCAGGGAGCAACACACCTTCTGAACGACTGTTCGTTTGCCATAATCTCTCACTGTCAGTAATGTGCGTATTTTGTGAAAAAACAACAAAGTCTGAACTCAGACACAACACAGAGACAGTCCGGACAATGAAACATAGAGCGCTTGTTGAAGGCAACAGAAGCTGGGGGCGTGTTTTTGCCGGCAGGCTTTATAGTTTCCGGGTTGATGACGTCACCCGCCTATGACGTTCCGTCTCTCCATTGGACTGATTACATACATGCTTCACGACGCAATCACGCAGAGGTGTTCCCAGAGCGTTGACGCAGCTTGAGTTCCTTTAACAGGAATGATATTTCCTTAATATCCTAATGATTTTTGGCATAGAAATTAATTTTGACCCATACAATGTATTTTTGGGTATTGCCAAAAATATAGCCATGTGACTTATGACTGGTTTGGTGGTCCAGGGTCACATATTATTCTTTACCTTAAAAAAAAAAAAGAGCCAAATTTGTTATTAATATAATATAATATAATATAATATAATATAATATAATATAATATAATATAATATGGTCTGTCTGAATACTATTTGTCTGGAAGATGTGCAATAAAACAGCATTATAATATTTGTATTGATTATTATTTGTTTTTTCATGATCAATATTTCAAAGCTTTTGGTTCTCAGGTTTGAGATGATACTGCTTGCACCTGTGAATTACATGATGCTACATGCACAGCTATGATTCAGTTTCAGCCAAAAGATAAACCCTCCCAAATGAAGTTGGCTTCATATTTTAAAGTCCCTAACTACCATAAGGAGCGTGACAAATAACGCTGGGCTGAGGATGTCCCCCGAGGAGCGGGCTGTAAAATAGACCGCTCTAATATTCATTCCAGCTCATCTTCTCCTCCAACACAGACACTATTAAAATGCAAACAGTTTAAACACTTTGCCGCCTACCATTAAAACAAAATGATATGTGCAGAATTAAGTGGCCACTGTCCTTGAATGCGCCTTTGCAGGATCATATTCTCTGTGATTTATCTAGTGCATTCCGCTCACAGCCCTTTAGCAGACATGATTGAATCTCTAAAGATCCTGCTGTAATCTGGGCCATGTTAGAAGCAGAGGTATTGTGTTCAGTTTGTTCGTGTTGTGCCATTGAAGAGTCGTGTTTCCAACAGCGTCGTATTCCTGCTCACTTAAAGCCATAGTACCGCAACCACGGTCAGATACTTGATCGCTGGTCCAGGAAGGGCTGGAATCGATCAATCAATGGCATCCGCCAAAAGGCCTCTTACCCACCAATTGAATCTTCTCATTCTTGGTCAATAGTATTTTCTCTCCATATAGCTCATATGCTGAAATGCTTTATGTGTTCCGTGAATGCTGGGCTTAACATACACTCCTTGATTGAAAACACACTGATGTGCCGTCATAAGAGGGAGATGGAAAGGAATCAGCTGAAAATGTGATCCGGTTGATCGTTATGCAGCAATAAATAGCATAAAGGACAGGTCAGTTATTTAGAGGAGTCTAGAGTGCATTACCTAAGGCTACATAATAGAATGCAAAATAACATATAATTAACATATTGATCTTGAACACATTAAAGAATTTCCTTATTTCCCTAGATGTACCTACTAACACTAAGAAATTAAAGATAATCAATATAGCTGCTTTGCTTTTACTTTCACTTAAATGCTTGATAAACGAACTGCTTTTTAACTGTGTAGATGTACAAACTACACCTCCAAATCGTCAAATCTTTAATTGCACACATGAAAACCTTAGTGAGATAATGAAACAGTTGCACTCAGCACGGAAAACTTCTTGTCTTGTTTACTAACCTCCTGATTTAAATTTATCAGGTACTAAATGTCCCGAAATAGTGCTGCTTCATATTAAAGTCACTGTCTTTCTTTAGTGTAAACAGCTCATATGTAAATTAAGCTCATTATAAAATGTGCCTTACTCCAAAAGCTCATTGATTTTGTCCTGGTGCAATTAATGTCATGCTGTTATAGCACATGGAAAGCAGGCGGTAAACATGATTTTATTTCGAATGGATGTTTACGTGTATTTTCTAGTGATCAAGGTGGGAGTCATTTATCAAGCTATGATCAAATGATGGAGTCGACCACATGACCGGGCACATGTCCAGATGTGCGCTGCATTCAAACACACTTTCTGCATTGCAGAGATGCTGTCATCATTCTGGTAATCTGTGGTAGTCATAATGTAGAACTCCTGTGAGATTGGGAATTGCACCATGCAAATGGTAGCCTGACAAGCCACACCCAAATCAAGATGTTGGGTCTGGGAACACAAAATCGGCAATCTGAGGGGCGGGATAATCAGTTGTCTTTTAAATTCCCTCTGCATGCAATATGATAGAGCTACAACCAACCAGAGCAATGAAGAAGATGACGTAGTCCTTAACTCCAAGTCTTCCAGAGGCGCGGCCAAATTCGAAAGACGGCTGTTCGCCAGCAGCAGCAGCAGCCATCTTCTTTTTCAAGTAGCAGGGAATTCATGCGGAACCGTTGCAACTCTGCTGTCATTATGTTAAGCCCACCCACCAACTCTATACACAGTTTGATTGGCCTGACTAGAGCTTGCCACTCTAGAAGAAAAGGTTCTATCAGCGCTATATATTTGGAACCCCTAAAAGATTCATTGCAAAAAAGGCTTTTCTTACTTAGCATTTTTGTCTTGTTTCTAGTCCAAACATCTAAAAATTCTTAAAACAAGAAGTATTTACTAGACAAGCAAAAGTAAATTTAAGTTTTGCTTTAAATAGGCAAAATAATCTGCCAGTGGGAAAAGCTAAATAATCTTAAAACAACACTATTTTACTTACCCCATTGTCATTGTAGTTATTTTTTCCCAAAAAGACAATAATTTTTACTTGTCTAGTAAATGTTTCTTAATATAAGAAGTTTTAGATATTTGGACTAGAAACAAGACAAAAATACTAAATAAGAAATTCATTTTTTTTTTCAGTGTTCTATATAGAACCCTTTCTAAGTGCCAGAATAGTTATTTCTTGTCATTATAGAACCTTTCTAGCATAAAAGGTTCTTTGGAGTATACTCAACACTTTTGGCACTTAAAAGGAGTTCTATATAGAACCTTTTAAGGGTTACAAATACGTAGCACCGATAGAACCTTTTCTTCTAAGAGTGTGGTTTTTCAAGCTCAAAAGCCAACGGAGACTTGCTAGACGACATTGGCTGCAGATTACATTTACTGCCGCTAGGATGCGTCTAGATTTCTAGGCTATGCAAATTGCATTCAACTCTAAATGTGTAAAGTGTGTAAAGTGTAAAGTTGAGTGTTTGTTTAGCATAGAAATCTAGACACACCCTATTGGCAGCAAATCTAATTTGCAGCCAGTGTCGTCTAGCAACTCTTCACATCCTGGTAAAGTCTTTACATCCTGGTAAAAAAAGTGGGTTTGGTCTATACAGCAAATTTTGTACTTCATGTCAACTGTGGTGGGATATTAAGCCTTAAAGTTCAACTTCGCTTTTGTTCAAAAAGGACAAGGATCTTAATAATTGCTCAAGTTAAAGGCCCTTGTCCCCTCTAAATGCTGATCTGAAAATGTACGCTACATTGCTTCCGGGAAGGCTTCAGCCGGTCATGACTAAGCTTGTCAAATGTGACCAGACAGGTTTCATTAAAACTAGGTTAGCTTCTGATAATGTTAGAAGATTACTCCATATAATACATGACACTTCTTCATTGACTCTTCCTGCAGCTGTCATTTCCCTATATGCTATGAAAGCCTTTGATCGTCAGGAATGGCCATTTCTGTGGTCTGTGTTAAAGGTCGTGGCTCTCGGGTCCTCTTACATTCGTATGATCAAGGTGTTGTATGCAAATCCTGCAGCCATGGTTCTGACAGTTAGAAATTGTTCCACATTGTTTGACATACCCTTGTGAAAAAGAAGTGTGCTTAATTGTATTGAAAGTGTATTTTTTGTGCACTTAATATATTTAAAGTATATTTTTTAAAAACTGCACTTGTAGATAATATGATATAATTAAAATTAAGTGCCACTTAAGTGTACTTAAAGAGAATACACTTTAATGACAATATTTCTAAACACACTTAAGTACACTTTTTTAAAATTCACTTTGTAATAATATCTAATTAATTTGTATTTTTAAAAAGTACACTTTCATGACAATATTTATAAACACACTTTAGTGCACTTTTAATAAGTGTACTTTGTAATAATATCTAATTAATTTGTACTTTAAAAAAGTACACTTTCATGACGATATTTATAAACACACTTTAGTGCACTTTTACTAAGTGTACTTTGTAATAATATCTAATTAATTTGTACTTTAAAAAAGTACACTTTCATGACAATATTTATAAACACACTTTAGTGCACTTTTAATAAGTGCACTTTAAAATAATATCTAATTAATTTGTACTTTAACAAAGTACACTTTCATGACAATATTTATAAACACACTTTAGTACACTTATAATAAGTGCGCTTTGTAATAATATATAATTAATTTGTACTTTAAAAAAGTACACTTTCATGACGATGTTTATAAAAACACTTTAGTGCACTTTTAATTAGTGCACTTTATAATAATATCTAATTAATTTGTACTTTAACAAAGTACACTTTCATGACAATATTTATAAACACACTTTAGTGCACTTTTAATAAGTGCACTTTATAATAATATCTAGTTAATTTGTACTTTAAAAAAGTACACTTTCATGACAATATTTATAAACCCACTTTAGTGCACTTTTAATAAGTGCGCTTTGTAATAATATCTAGTTAATTTTCACTTAAAGAAAGTACACTTGTATGACAATATTTATAAACAGACTTAAGTGCACTTTTTAAAAATGCACCTTGTAATAATGTCTACACCTAAATTTACTTAAACCATTTTAATTATGAGTTTGTTTCATAAAGTGCACTTATTTTACTAATGACAAAGCACATGGAAAATAAATGATTTTTTTAAAAAAAATTAGTTGTCCAAATTTACATTGGCTAATGTATTTTTCTTCAAAATTTCACTCGCTTACACTCCAGTACAACATACTGTTGAAATGTTATAACTAGCTCATATGAACACAACTACAAGTGTCAGTTTTCTACATAATTTGACATTGTCAATCTTTATGAGAGGAGTTGTCTAATGTACTGTAGGCTACTTTACATCTGTGTACAGAATAACCTACTTTAAATATTATGTTGTTGTATGGCGATTAAACACACATTTAATTGCATTAATTGCAAGAAAAAGTTGAACAAATCTAAACCAAATTAATTTGCATTAAAATTCAGTTAAAATAGGCTACATTTAATTTTAATCAGACTCTAAACATGATTGACTTTTAGTTAGGTGAATGAGTCAAGTTCTCTGAAATACAGTCCAACTACACAGTGTGTTAGAACAACCTGAGCAGAAATGGATAATTAATAAGTGATTTATAATCAACATTTAATGCACGAAATATCTTATTTTATATTTATACTTAATATTTCAATGCGCATGCGCCAAAAATACTACGTCATGATTTTGAAAAATGCGCGTCCGCCATGATTGCGTCATCGCGATGCGTGAGGAAAATGAAGCTGAAGAGAACAGTCAACAGAGGAGCGAACCGTTTGGATCATTACAGATGAAATGAGACGTTATATGCTACAAATAACGAGTCAAGTAAGTATATCTTGATATAAGCTCTCTTGATTTTACATTTTCACCGTAACATGGTAGCTCTCTATTACGGTGTAAGTTAGTTATTTAGTTTAATCGCAGATAGGATAGACGCAATATGGACTCGGGAGGTGAATTAACGTTAATCATGTTTCCTATGTATCTAAGATTGTATTATTCATATTCATGTATCTAAGATTGCATTATAATAATTTCTTAAATCGGAATGTGATCGCCGGTGTGGGCATGTTCAATGAATTTGCCTGCTGTAAATACAATATTTTAATCGATCTCCTACTTTTTAAATGGACAGAAGACATTTAACGTTATAAGTTATACATTCATTCCATATATTAACTTAACGTATAACAACAACCAGTAATGAAATAATGATTTTAATATGTTCTTTTCTTTTTGCATTTGGAGAGTAAGATGTTAAAGTACTATTTGTGTTTTTAATATTTTGTGCTTATTTTATTTTTTATTTTGTAGGATCAATACAGATGTGTTATTGGAGATCCAGTGCAAGCTGTGTGGAATCACGGAGCCATCTTGATGAGGTCAAGTTAACGTTAATTATGAATTTATGCCCAGCCATGACACTGATCACACAAGCTAAAACATAACTATCAAGTCTTTAGCTTTTAAATGCTTTGCATCTTGTCCATTTGTAAGTAATACATTCCCACTTGTGCATTTACAGATCCCCTAATCATTATATATTTTACAGGCCACACACCCAAAGGGAAGGAGCCGCAGCATTGCTGTGCCAGGCGTGGTAAATGCAGGAACAGCCTTCATGGAGATGGGCGAGGTAAGCTGAAACTTGCAAGGCAAGATGAGGAAAAATGCAAGAATACTTTTCTCAATTTACATTGGTCTTGGGTTATTTATCTATATTTAAGTTATGTTTAATTCCCTGTAAAGTAGGAATAAAAACCATTATTAAAATGTTCTCTATTTTTAAAGTCCAGTGTCAGTGAAGATGATGTGCTCAGTGGGATACGTGAAGGAACCTCCAATCATTCTACCCTGACGACTGAGGTAATTCATCACATAGGGGATGCAGTTGTGGTCAAAAGCTTACACACACCATGCAGAATACACTGCTTCATCAGGGCAGTACTAGATTAAAAAGAGACAACATGCTCATTTTTATGATCCCTCTTATGGCTATTTCTTTTTTTTCTTCTTTTTTTCATACAGATACTGCTGTGTGAATATAAACTGTACATCTATCGTTTTAATTTAATTGAGCCAATTATAATAATGGATAGATCTGTTTTATAAACAAGTTTTTTCTTTGCGTTTTCTTTTTCTTTCCTCAAGGTATATCTTTTTTTGCTTTCCTGCCTCTTTGGAACATGTCCATTCACATCTACTGTGGAGAGATGGTGCACCAGTTTCCTACTGATGGAGGGCTTCTGGGACATTGACATAAACAGCACTTTCCAAACAACTTGAAAATAGTTGGTGACAAACAATTTTGTGTGCCTTTGGAGTTCTTCAGTTTTTTTTTTTTTTTTTTTTTTTTTCATTCACTAATGCTGGAATAAGATTTTAGAATAAACCGTTTGGTCCTAATTTTGGTGCTAGTAAAGGTTTAAGAGCTTATAAGTTTAGTAACACTTTACAATAAGATCTAATTTGTTAACGTTATTTAATGAATTGACCAACATGATCTAACAGTGATTTCTTTTTATTTATTTATTTTATTTTATTTTTTACAGTGTTTATTAATAGTTGTTGACCTTGCTTAATAAATTATAGTTCAAAGCTAGTTAATTAAATTTATAGTCATTGTTCATGCATTAACAATGCATTAAATAATTAACATTTAAGATTGCATTAATAATAGAGGTGTAACAGTACACAAAGCTGACAGTTCGGGGAGGAACACTAAATATAAAAATGCTTTTTTTTTTTTATTGGTTTACTGAACAAATTGTAATTGTCCTAATCTAAAGGTTTCTTAAAGAATTAAAAATATAATATAAAAAATATCTCTACTAATTGTTATTATTATTATTACCTTTATTTAACCAGGAGAAAAACTCACCGAGATTAAAATGTCCTGTCCTGGCCAAGATAGCCAGCTCTGTTTGCATGTACAGTTATACATAAAAAGTCACATAAAAAACATAAAACATACAACCAGTCAAAAACAATTACACACCATTAATTTACTCTCAAAATGATGTAGTAACATTTTAAAATTACTAAATGTCACCAGATCTTTTAGCTTCAACTCAGTCTGGAGCAAATTCCAATCTGAGGCTGCGACATATCTGAAGGATCTAATTATAGGTTAGATTTTTTTCAGGTTAAGTAGAATATGATGAATATATAGGCTAATATAATGCATACATTTAGTGAAAGAGTTCATCTCTCTCGTGTTTTATCGACGTCTTTCTGCTGTTGAAACACTGAACGATTACACAATGTGATAAATTTTAGTAAGTTGTAATGTATCCTTAACATACCTTCTGATGTTAATTCATGTTTATTCTTTGACTATGACAAGGTGATCACATTCACTCGTGCCGCGGTGCTGCTTGAACTGATGTGTCTTTACAGTGATCTGTCATGTCACATTAAAGAGCATCAAAATGGCATCACTTGAATTTAATGATAAAATTGACAGAATACATATGTTCTTATGAAAACTTGTATTGAAGTGTGTTCCACTCATTAAACAAGCCATCTGTTAACTGTTAAAGATTGCATTTGTACCGCTCGGTACACACGTGCACTGTACCGGAAGTCCTTTACCGAACCGGTTCGGTATGAATACACGTGCCGTTACACCCCTAATTAGTAAATGTTGAAATTAACATTAACTAAGATAAATAAATGTTTATATTATTATTCATTCTAGGTTCATGTTAAATTAAGTAGTTAACTAATTACACGTTACCCAAAGTTTTGAATCTTAGTGTTGTACATGAAACGATTCTTTTCTTTCCATTTGTTTGTATTTATTCATCTGTTGTGTGAGGTAATTTTCTGTGATGGGTAGATTTAGGTACCTTTGAATGAGGGAGATATATAATAATGCATATAATTACATATAATTGCATATAATCCTCATTGTCCTCCAGACTCTTTCTAAATGAATTTGTGTTTGTGTAAATAGTTTTTTGGGTTTTTCTTGGGCATCAAAAAAAAGTTTTTTTTGTATATTTGTTTTACAGATCGTTTTGTCAATAAATGTAGAGGATTTAAATTTGGATGTGTTTATTATATGAAATTGCAGCTGTATTATTTGAAAAATGTAATTATGAATGTATTTCATTATATTAGAGTGTACATGTAAATTACGTTAAGGTATATTTTAGTTCACATTAATTGCTTGTTTTTAAGACAGTAGAATGGATGTCAGTACATTGAGCAGTGCACTTTAATTACAATTTTAATACACTAGAAGTGATTATGAAAGTACATATAAAGTTGTATTTAAGTACCACTTAAGTTGTTCCAAAAAATCACTCTTAATTGCAACTTATTGTATTTTATTTCAACTTAATATGTGATAAATTTGAAATCAATTACATATAATGTGTGTTAAGTACACCGAAAACATTGCATTTAATTCACACTTAAGTGTATATTTAGCTGACATTAAAGTATGTTTTAGTTCACATTAATTGCTTGTCAGTACATTGAGCAGTGCACTTTAATTACAATTTTAATACACTAGAAGCGATTATGAAAGTACATATAAAGTTGTATTTAAGTACCACTTAAGTTGTTCCAAAAAATCACTCTTAATTGCAACTTATTGTATTTTATTTCAACTTAATATGTGATAAATTTGAAATCAATTACATATAATGTGTGTTAAGTACACCGAAAACATTGCATTTAATTGCACAATTAAGTGTATTTAGTATAAGTATATTATCTGTGTAATAAGTACACTTTATAAAAGTACACTAAAGTGCACTTTTTTTTCACAAGGGTAGCCAGAGGTTCTCGACAGGGATGCCTACTAAGTCAGTTTATTTTTGCACTTTTGCTTGAGCCACTGACACATACAGTACGCATAGATAAAGGTATCAATCACAATAATGTGGAACCATCATGTTTCATTGCATGCAGATGATGTCCTTCTTTATTTAGGTAATGCTGCCCTTCCTCCCCTGTCCTGTTTTTGGGACAGGCTACAGAGCAAAATCACCAAATTAGTCTGAAATAGCAAACGGCCACGTCTTAAACTTTGATGTTTCTTGGTGTTCCTTGGGGGGAAAAATGTTTTTCCTCTGAAATTGTATTTGCTGATATATCCCTATTAATAAGTGTAAACTCCTTTAGTGTCACATGTTCTATTAGTCTGGTGAGCAGCAGAAAATATTGTGATATCCACTCTAATTGGAATACCTACTCTCCTATCTTGAATAATTATGGTTTATCATTGGTAAGCACCCTATGAAGTTTGGCCAGTGTTGACAGCGGTATGACAAAGGGATACACCCCTTGGGTGATATAATGGGTGACAGGGGCCTTTACACCGTTGAAGAACTTTCTATTTAATTCAATCTGCAAAGCTCAACCTTTTTTTTCTTTTTTCTTTTTCTAACAGTTGAGGGCAGCCATAAAGACCTATGGGGTCCCTTGGATGGCTCCTCTTAATGACCACCCTTTACTGAAAGTATTACGTGAGACCCAGGGAACAAGGGGGGTGGTTTTTAAATTATATGATTGATTTTTGTTTTTCTGGAAAAAAATGTATCCTCCTCTGTCAATAGACTTTCTGGTGGACAGATATTCCGGACCTTCACCCCAGTTTTGATTGGGACAGTGTCTGGGTTATAGTAATGCATGCTTCTAGGAATCCAGATCATCAACAAACCTGATCCTAATTGTACACTCTGCAATACTGAAAATTTGTCCACTATATTAAATGTTTCTGCCAATTTGTCCCCATCCGTTTTTATTTTAAAAATGATTTCTCTTAGTGCACAATTACCATCGCACAACTTTAGCTAATGGATAGCTGCGTAGGACGAAGGATACCCAGATCCAAAAATCTCTATAAAAATGATTTCTCTGACATTCAACTTACAATTCAGAAAGTGTTAGTTTGCAAATTAGTTGCAACAAGATGGAAGCGTCCACGTTCACATCTACAGTTGTATGTATGGCTTGTTTTGGTTATAAGTGCCTCTTCTCCAACTGCCACAGACTTCATTTAGCACTGTTTTACTGGTTTGAATGTCAATATTTTTGTATGGATATCGTTTTTGTTTTTGCATCATTTGTAGTACATGCAAGATTATTTTGCTTACCCCACTGAAAGATTATTTTGCTTATTTTAATTACTTTTTCCAAAAACAAGACAATAATTTTTACTTGTCTAGTTAATGTTTCTTAATGTATTTTTTTATTTATTTAATTTTGACTAGAAACAAGATAAAAATACTAAGTTAGAAAAGCATTTTTTTGCAGTGTAAATCATATAATTTACATCAAAAATACATACTGTCACATTTTTATATTACAATATATAAAGATGTGTTAGTGCACCCTTATTGATCTGCACAATTTCTTCTGTGAATCAGTCAAATGTGCAAAAAAAAAAGAGACGTCTTTGAATGCTAACTTTTATAACAAACGTTTCACAAAATGTTTGTTCATACATCCAAGCTTAATCTTCTGTTGACATGAGTAGTGAACTAGAAAGAAAGAACAAGTCCATTCTTATCTTCAGAAGGGGACAGATTTGTTTCAAATAAAAACATCTGATTCCAGAATTTAATTCAGCTGCACTGGAGCACGGAGATGTGAGCGTCGACTATGCATAATAACCCACCTTCAGTCGGAGTGTAGGCCTTAAAAAGAAATCGCCTTTCTTTCCCTCATCTTGGTCTGAGATTGCTTTTTTCAATGGATATGCATATGAAAGTAATTTAATGAACTGTGAAAGAAGGTCCTACTAGCGAGTGAGTCTGTGTCTCAAATCACCCTTAACTATTTAACTTTTTGATTTGTCTGTGTCCTGTCTCTCAAAAAAGGTCCTTGATAAACCATATGCACAATGGCAAGAATGCAAGGCCAGCCATTTTCAAAATACTTTAAAACATTGCTAGATGTTGTAGTCATCAGGGTCAGGACATTGTGTAGGTCATACAGAAGGTCACCTAAGCCCTTAGTTCCTTGAGATCTTACAAGAGGGTCTATAATAATATAAGAAGTAGATCTCAGCAGCATATAAAGACTTGAAGTTGGCAGACAAAAAGTAATCAAATAAAAGCTGGTAATCTGCAAACTACACAAACTAACCTTTTGAGATCTACTAACTAATTCAATATATAAATATATTGAACACAGTTCAACACTTAAGTTATTTTTTCTTGCTCTTTTGTCTATTCATCAAAGAATCCTGAGAAAAGAATCACAGTTTAAGCAGCAAAAGCAGCCTTTGTGAAAACATTAAAATAAAATAAAAATGATAACCTTACAGACCCCAGACATTAGTATGGTTTAATTGTGATATTCTGGCTTGGAGGACAAGATTCACAAATGCTATTTCAGTTTGAAACAACAAGTTTTATATATAATACACTCATGGGCAAGTTCTCAAGCCATTTCTTGGTTGTCTTTGTAATTTGTACAGGTTTATTGACTTGAAAAACATCTTGTTCCTCTTCAGATAACAACTTTTTAGTTTTTGGGAAGCAAGCCATTCTGCACAATTCTCCTCCAGTCTAAAGCATTAAATGCCTTTTCACAGTAAAGGAGCTCACCATACCAGCTGCTAAAAAGGCTTCCCACACGATGACAGCTCTTCCTCCGTGCTTTACTTTGGTAGAGATGCATTTATTATATTTCTCACCAGATTTCCGAATACAACGCTCTGAAGCATCACTATACAACTTGTGTTTCATTGTGATTTATCACTCTACACACAACTTCCCATATCCTGCCAGAAACTTACTTCTGTCTTTGTTGTTTTCTGTGAGTGCATTTGCTTTAATTTAGCTTATTTCCTGACCAATCCCTTACAAAGAATAACTTACTTAGTTCATTTTATTAAGCATGCTTGACTAAAGTTCAGGAATATTCTTTAAGTATGCTTTATTTAGCAAGTATACTAATATCAATGTACTAGAACTATGTACTTTTTCAATAAAACCTGGGACTTTTCTGTGCATAAAAGTATACATTTAAGTATATGTTAAGTGTAACAGTAGTAATATTTGAGTACACAACTAGTTTACATATAAGGTTTTTCATTTGTACTGCACATATTCTATAAGCGAACTTATGGGTATACTGATAGTTTATAGTCAATTGCTTATAGCTCATTACTTAAAGTAAAGTATATATTTATTTAAGTATTTTTTATCATTTAAGTATGTTCTCAATAAACTACTAGATTAGTAGTTTTTTCCTGCAAGTATACTTAAAGGGTTACTTCAGCGATTAACATATGGCTTTGTATCAGTAGAAACCCTGGAGTATATTCAAATGATCCTGCTCCCCCCTCTTATATCCCCCTGAGACGAGAGATTTATGCATTTTATTTCTGGAAAAATTCCTCTCGTGACGCAAATTGACGATATTTGCGTCACGAGAGGAATGATTGCCCAGAGGCTAAAGACTACAGCCAGCAGAGGGAGCCATTTCCGCATGTTTTCAACTCGTGCATGGGGAATGAAGAGCACACTTACAGCACAGCTCAGCTCAGCTACAGGCATTAATTTAAACGGATGCTAAGCAATGTAAGTGTTTTAACTTCTCAAATTAATTTCTATGAAAGTTAAGCTTCCAAAGGCATGAACTGAAAACGCATTGTGAATCTATGCCGCGAATGTGGTCGCGATTACCTCAGCTCTCATCAGGAGAGCTCATCAGCTCATTTATGACGTTAAATGTAATCTGACTCCTAATCTGAGTTAGTGCTGTGAGACTCACGCGGCAACTCGATTGTTATATTTAACACACACATTCAGTATTTAATTGTAGGAACTCAGTCTCTGTAATCCAGTAGCGGTGGCTTTGGGAATGGCCTCACAGGGCAGCGAAGCATTCTGGGAATTGTAGTCTTTCATCCTCATGAGACAAAAATACATTTTCTGTCTTTTCTCAGTCTAGAAAGCACCAAATTAAAAAATAATTTCACATTTCTACTACATTAATGACCCAGTTTAAATACAGATTCATCTTCCCAGCGCTGAAGTACCCCTTTAAGTTAAAATAATTTGATCTATTTTATTATTAATATTTTATTCTCTAAATATACCTTAAACCTTAGGCCTACTTCAACTCTGTCCATTTTAAAAACGTTATCCTAGCTTTATGCATGTTTTTATGCATCAACACTTGAATGTCGGTAAGTTTCATAAAAAAAGAGAAAGAGTTATGTTAAAAACATTTAAAACCAAAAAAAAAAAAAAAAATGAGAATCCCCTTTTTGTGAAGAGACATCTGGATGGGATTCAGAACGATGATCAAAACACATGGAAAAAATGGAGTCCACCAACACCCTCAAAGCTTCACAGTTCACAGGGTTCGACATTTCATTCAGTAATGATAGGCAGGTTTGAACTTGTATGCTGTTTAATTTTGATGATCACATTATTGTACATTAACATTTGCATAAGCAATCTTCTATCACTTGTTTCTACTTCTTCTTCACCTGTGTTTTGGTCCAGAGATTCTGTACTAAAAGATGTGTAATAGCGCCCCCTACCGTATAACAGTGAAAATGTGGATAGCCAGAAAATTCAGACAATGCCGAGAAAAGAGTAATGTGCATTTGAAATAAACTCCTATGTACACTGCAGTGCAAGTTGCTTTCAGTTTTAACAGCTTAAACATGCATATAGGGCCTGGCCTTAAGCTATTTTGGATTTGTTGTTTTTCAGTAATGTATGCATATTTATCCTTATGATAACTTTGTATAATATGTTTCATATTCTATTGTCTTGATTTTGTCATAAAAATAGATTTTCTGCTGCATATAATGTTAGTTGCTGTAATATGGCCCACAGCTGCATGTGGATGACGGGAAGATCTGCAGAGGTGTCAAGCTACAGGCCTGACCTTGACCGAAGACAGAGAAATAGACAGAAAGAGACAGCAATTGTCTGGTCAGCAAGCATACATCTGTAATACTATCACATCAGGGTGCCATTGAATCCAGGCAGGTCTTTTACGTGAGGGGCCAGTGCTGGAGACGTAATCGGCTTTGTATTAATATAAGAATCAGCTCCCCCGTGGCTGAAGCAGGCAGGTTAAAACTCTGACATCCGATATACCTTCCATTAGCTTAGCGTTACACAAGTCTGTGCAAAAGCAAGCAGCTCTCAATTTAACATTTAAAGTTTGTTAAACAGTACTAGATACTTTTTTTTAAATCACGCTTGTGCTCTTAATTAAAAATATGGCTCACAAAGATTAGAAGGGATAAAAATGCAACTAAAAACAGCATGAAAATGGTAGATGGTTGCCAGGGCATGCTATTTGGTTCAGGGGGATTGCTACAGTATTCTATGTTGCTAGGTTGTCTGTGTGGTTGCTAGATGATTGCTTTACAGAGAGTCAATAAAGCAATCACATAGCAACTCTAGCAAACATCGATAATTATTTCATAAATTTGTTTTGTTCCATCTGGAAGGAAAGAAAGATTATCACATGTCTCGGTTTCCTCAGTGCCATCACAAGCCCTTCTAACCACTTCAGAGACCCCTCGAGCTGTCTTTAATAACTGGGAGAGTAAGAATGATTCTTAGCTTTAAGAAATTTGATAACTTGCTTTTATACTTAAGTTTGGAAGGTAAACGTCACAAATGTCTCAGCACTTAAGGCTAAAATGGCACTTTGAGAGGCTTGATAAATATGGGCCCAGGGCTGTTTTTGACGAAGTAAAAAGTTTGTTGTTTAAACAGACATTGACAAATTTTAAAAAGAAAAAAATGAATTTCTAAAAATGAAATCACCTTTCTTTCCCTCATCTTGGCCTGAGATTGCTTTTTTCAATGGATATGCAAATGAAAGTAGATTAATGAACTGTGAAAGAAGGTCCGACCAACGAGTGAGTCTGTGTCTCAAATCACCCTTAACTATTTAAGTTAACTCCTGATTGGCTTAATCACTCTGTCTCCTCTCCACCAATCAGCTGGTGTGCGGTGGGCGTTCCGGCGCAAAATGGCTGCCGTCACATCATCCAGGTGGATGCTGCACATTGGTGGTGGCTGAGGAGATTGCCCCCTTCTATATGTAAAGCGCTTTGGGTGTAAAGAAAAGCGCTATATAAATGTGATGAATTTCTTAATTATTTTACTTTCTGATTTGTCTTTGTCCTGTCTCACTTTTTTTTTTTACACAAACATTGACAAATTTTAACCAAAGTATGTTATAGACTTTAAATAAAGACCACAAAGAATCATACCAACTTGTGGGAAATGGGTATCCAATGAGTTAAATCCCCTTTAATAAAAAATAAATAAAAATAAGGACATTTTATTTGTACCTTTCATAGATGTAATTCAGCTCAATATGCATCTGTGAACAAAAAGCATTTTTGCTAACTAACTAAAACTAAGTAGCTAACTATAACTAATTAAAATGATAACCAGCTAGCCTAGTAACCAACTAACTAAATCTAACTAAATAAACAAACTATTTACTAAAAGTTTTAGGAAGTCTGGCTTTACATGCATATAAACTTTAAAGACATCCTATTCTTAACCAGTAGGGTATAATGTGGAGTTGGCCCACCCTTTGCAGCTTAAACAGCTTTGTTTCTTTGGGAAGGCTTCCCACAAGGAGTGTGTTTATGGGAATTGTTGACCTTTTCTTATAGAAGCACACTTGTGAGGTCTGATGTTGGGCGAGAAGGCCTGGCTTACATTCTTCGCTCTAATTTATCCCAAAGGTGTTCTATCGGGTTAAGGTCAGGACTCTGTGTAGGTCAGCCAAGTTCCTCCACACCAAATTCGCTCATCCATGTCTTTATAGATCTTGCTTTGTGCATTGGTGTGCAGTCATGTTGGAACAGGAAGTGGCCATCCCCAAACTGTTCCCACAAAATAAGGAGCATGAAATTGTCCAAAATGTATTTCTATGCTGCAGCATAAAGAGTTACTTTCACTTAAGCTAAGGGGCCAAGCCCAACCCCTGTAAAACAACCCCACACCCCCTCAATAATCCCCACTCCACCAAACATTACAAATGGCACAATTTAGTCAGGCAAGTAATGTTCTCTTGGCAACCGCCATTAACCCAGACTCGTCCATTGGATTGCCAGACAGAGAAGTGTGATTCGACACTCCAGAGAACACGTCTCTACTGCTCTAGAGTCCAGTGCCGGTGCTTTACACCACTGCATCCGGTGCTTTGCATTGCACTTGGTTATGTAAGGCTTGGATGCAGCTGCTCAGCCATGAAAACTCATTCCATGAAGCTCTCTACGCACAGTTCTTCAAATAATCTGGCGGCCACACAAGTTTTTGTAGGTCTGTACACTGTAAAATAAAATTCAGGTCTCCAATTGAACATTTTCAAGTGACTGATCACATCTAAATTTTTCAGTTAGCCGAATTGAATTTCTGTGAATTAAATTGCATCAATTCACGAAATTTCAATTCGGCCAACTGTAAAATCATATCAATTCACAGAATTTCAATTCGGCCAAATGAAAAATTTAAATGTGATCAGTCACTAGAACATTTTCAAATGGAGGCTTTTTTTTAACAGTGTAGCTATTGATTTTGCTGAAAGTTGGCAACTTCTGTGCACTTTGCGCCTCAGCATGCACTGACTCCACTACACTATTTTCCCATTTGCTTCCATTTTGTTATAATTCCACTAAAAGCTGACTGTTGAATATTTGGTAGCGAGGAAATTTCAGGAATGGACAGATTGCCATCTGTATAATAAATCAGTCAAATGTCATGCCTATTCCCAGACTCCATTTCCCTAGATCCTCCCTTTTCCTAACCTCATTGCACTTCCTTGTTATCTCTCCCGCTATCCCCGGGTTCCCTGCACTTGGTCCTCGTCATATGCATGCCTTTATAGTGAACTCACTCCCTGCACTCCTTGTCCTTCATCATTGTTATGTCAGTCGTGTTTTGTGTCCTGCTTCTAGTTTGCTTGTTGAATAAAGCCTATTGTGTTTGGAAGTCCTGGATCTCCTCATCTCTGCTGCGCTACACGTGACCGTGACAAAATCATGGTACCATGCTTAAATTCACTGAGCTCCTCAGAGTGACCCATTCTTTCACAAATGTTTGTAGAACCAGTCTGGATGAATAGGTGCTTGATTTTATACACTCTTGGCCATTAAAGTGATTGGAACACCTGAATTCAATTATTTGGAGGGGTGTCCCAATGTAGTATATATATATATATATATATATATATATATATATATATATATATATATATATATATATATATATATATATATATATATATATATAAAATAGTGTTTTTTAATCTTAAATAATTAAAAAGATTTGTGTTGCACCTTTCATAGATATAATTAAGCTCAGCATGCCTCACAGATAAACACAAACATTTTTAAATAAATACAAAATAATCCTATGATAAAGGAGTCCCCTACACAGATGCCTGATTCATGGGTCGAGAGGAAAAGAAGTGTAGCTTTCAAAAGAATAATCCTTGAACCAATGATCACTCAGACAGCAACTGCACAAACCCACAGACACAGCTATATTTAGCTCAAGATCACTGCACCTCCTGCTGAAGATTAATGGCCTGTAATGGCAGGAGAAACTGCAGGTGAAGACATGGCAGGGATGGATGGTGAAAAATTGGCACTCGACGGCACAAACAAACACGGTTCCTCATTAGAGTCTTGATCCAGTTCCTGTTCGCATAGCTAGCTTTAATAAAGACCCACTCATACAAGTAGGTCCCGTTCTATGTTCTGATTAAAGAGACTATTTGTCAGGCAAAGCATGTAACACCTGCATTGTAAGTTAGAAACGTAATGTAAGAACCACATTTTTAGCTCACTTCTATGCACCGGTTTTACCATTGCATTTGTCAAAGCAAGTTTAAGATGAAACTTAAATTTAACAAACTGTAGGCCTATATAATCTTTAAAATGTATGCTTATGGATCTTATTTTTATTATACACACTTTTATTATTATTATACACATAAAATAATAGTAATTACAAAAATCGTGATACCCCAAACAGGTAAAGTTTATATATAATACAAATTAAAGAAGAATTACCCTCATTATTTCTCAGGATTTAAAGCAGAATTATTGCACCATGCAAGTAATCTTGACCGATACCTGAGATTTCCTTCCAGTTCTTTGAATGAGTGGCATTGCAAATCCACGGTCAATTAACCAGCTGCTTTAGCTGTCAATACAACTCCATAAAAGCAACACTTCAGCAAACAAGCTGCATTCTCTACAAACTAAACATAGATTAAAAAACTCACTGACAAATAGGCAGTACATGTTCTCTGGATTTGTGACAGAAATCACCCTCCTTCCCAAAATGCATGCTGATAGCTGTCAGTTGATTTTCTCTGCTCTCTGCCTCACTGCCAGAGAAAATCACAGTAATTACTGATTCACGGAGCATAACATTAATTACAGTGGAGATGAGAAAACAAACAAACTATGTCTTTAAATGCTCATCATAGATTTTATCTTAAAAGCATCATGACTATTAAAACTTCATCTGTATTCTGTTTATTCTGTATAACAGTATGGATACAGTATGGTGTAGTGATTTTTACTCAGTTCACCGATGACGTATGCTTTTTAGATCACATGTCACTTAAGTTGTGGGTATGAGTGTATCAGATGACCCCTACCTTCTGATATGGAGGACCAGCTAAGAATACTATATTTTCTTTTCTTTTTCTTTTTTTGAGCAAAATTGCAAATTGACAAAACAATAGCTTATACAAGGTATGGGATCAATGATATACATACACATACAGAAGAGGAGAAAAAAAAACAATACAAGAACAAAACAAAAACCAAGAGAAGGAAAAAAATTGTAATAGAGTTGTAGTAGCAGTAGTAATCATCATCATAATAATAAATATAACAACAAAAATAATAGTAGCAGCAGTGGTAGTAATAGCAATAGTATTCATGTTAATAGTAATATAGTTGTTATAGCAGCGGTATCATCTGTGAATTATAATAACAATAATAGTATTAGTAACAATAATAGTTGTAATAGTTGTTGTAATAGAGGTAGTAATAACAACAATAATATTCATGATGATAGTAGCAGTAGTGGTAGTACTAGTAATATATGATAGCAGTCATATTATAACAGTACACTCTAAAAATGCTGGGTTAAAAACAACCCAAGTTGGGTTGAAACTGCATCGACCCAACAATTGGGTTGTTTTAACCCAATGGTTGAGTTGTTCTTAACCAGCAATTGGGTTGTCTTAAGCAACATTTAACCCAACCACTGGGTTAAAACAACTCAACCATTGGGTTAAAACAACCCAATTGTTGGGTCGGTGCAGTTTCAACCCAATTTGGGTTGTTTTTAACCCAGCATTTTTTAGAGTGTAAGATTACTAAATAAACACTATAAGAACACTCCCAAAAGAGTGTAATCAATAACTCAGAATTAATGTAAACTAAAGGGAGTTGGTTAGTCTGGACAACTAGTAGAGTTTTTGATCATCAACACAATGAAGATACAGTGTAATAAAATTAATACATTTATTAACAATAGATATGCAAGAGTAAATAATTCAGTTATTAACAATTCTGTTAATGAATATGCACTTGATAAAACGAATAACCAAAAACTAATGCCATCTGTGATTTTCCTATTCCGTGACATTAAATAGCGAATCCACCATGGTGCATGAACAACTGGCTTTTTAAGGCAATGGGAGATGAGACTCTGATTGGTTTATTGCATGTTACGGCCATGGAAGGAATTATTTATTTATTTATTTATTTATTTATTTATTTATTTATTTATTTATTTATTTATTTATTTATTTATTTATTTATTTATTTATTTATTTTTGTCATTAGTAAGCAGAAATTGCAGATTTTATTTTGTACTCATACTTTTTAATTATTTGAGTAAGCATATTTGAGTTTAATATATGTAATTTAATTGTCATGTAATCCCAACTTAAATATTTTGTTGTGAAAACTTGGCTAGCGTTAACTACCCAATTCAGTAAATGGTCATTTACTTATAGCAGTTAACACTATGCGTTGATAGCCACATAGCATAGCAATTGCTGAATAACATTCTCAACCCAAGCTCATGCTCCACTTGTCACCATGATGGCAACCCCCATAAAACACCACACGACAGAAACACTTCTCAATTGGCATAGCCAAACATTAAATATGACTAAATATCCAATTTAATATTATTCTTGCATTAAAAAAAAAAAACACTTCTATTTTACTTAATTTTAACATTTTCTCTCACTTTTGAGTGTCAGTTACATGTAATTTTGTCTACATTAACAGAAACCATTTCATAAAACCTAAAATAATGAAACAACTCAGACTACTTAAAATGTGTCGGTTTTGTGAACTCAAAAGAAAATTAACGTTTTACTCATACAAGTTCTTTTGATTTAACTAATTTGTTTAATTTAAAGGGGGGGTGAAATGCTGTTTCATGCATACTGAGCTTTTTACACCTTTAAAGACTTGGATTCCCATCCTAAACATAGACAAAGTTTCAAAAAACTAATGTTGGACGTTTGATGGAGTATTTCTGTGTTAAAAATACTCCTTCCGGTTTCTCACAAGTTTCGGCGAGTTTTTTTCGAGTATGGGTCTACTTGACGTTAAATAGATCGGAAGGTCCTTGTATGGGCTGTACGGGCTCTTCTCCCGGTAGGGTGCGCGCGCGCGTAACTAGAGGGAGAGAGAGGAAATGCACGCCGTAAACAGTCTCTCAGGTGCAGATCCAGTCGTCCGTGAACACTTATGACGCGCCGCGCTCCACTTTATTCCTATGGGTGACGTCGAGCCACTTCAACGCTTCAGCACAGCATTCCGGGAAGGCAGCGCTGCATTTGAACCGATTTGAACGCAGAAATGACGGGAAGCTTCAAGGCATCGCTTCAGTCGCGTCGCAAAGTGGATTTCCACGGCCACTGCTGTCACAGGACTTCACCAAATCATACCAAAGAAGTGTGTTTTTGACAGAGCGGTCCCAGCGATAAAGGTTCGGGCCTACTTTGAAACAAGCTGGTGAGTAAATCAACTTCAAATGTCTCTGCTATTGGCTACCGTCGCGTGAGTAAACATCAGTAAACGATACGATCGCGTGCTTCGTCATTCAAATGCGCTAACGGTTACTCCATTGTTGTTCTGTATAACACTAGTCTGACTCTGACGTGCAAAACCGTTTTGCTTGCTACCTCTAAGGTCTAGTCAAATACAATAGTCCATAAGTGTCCGTAAAGACACACAAAGGCCACTAAATACAGTACATACCACAGAGACGGACATCCTGATGTTGCCGTTTCTCCTGTTCAATTTATTTCAGCCTCAGATTTGATTCTGGATCATTATCTGTATTAGCTGAGATAGCCATGGGTTTCTCCACGCTTGAGGACGTCACCGCTTTGTGCGCATTCGTCATTCTTTAGCTCCGCCCACACGATACGCCTCCAGGCGCTCGGTTTTTTCCGGAAAGACTCGGTACAGCCCATATTTCTTTTATAAATATGATAAAACTAAAGACTTTTAGGAGATATGAAGGATGCAATACTACTCTATAGGTACTCAAGATTGACATGAGATTGACTGAATTTGTGAGTGTTTCACCCCCCCTTTAAGTTCACTCGACTTAAACCAGTTAATTAGTGTGAATGGATGGATGGATAGTTTGAATGGCTTATTCATAAAGTTAACATACTACAGTTGGACTCAATGCAACATAACATACATGCTGGAGGAAATATCCTACTGTATTCACAACTGATCAAAAGAACCAACTAGGGGTTAATGCAATTTTAATAATTTGACTTTGTGATAGCAGATTTACAATGACAAGGCCTCTTATAGTAAAAAGCAGACATGCAAAGCAAATCATCTGTCATTTCGTTGAACATGGCCACATGATTGTACAGTACAGTATGTCATATTATCCTGAAAGGACCTTTAAATGGATAGAAGCACTGAAACATGCAAATGCTTCTTCAGCAACTTTTTAATTCCATGTCTATAGAAGACTTAAAAGAAGGTTAAAAGCTGACTCTTTGCACTATGACAAGGCCCCTGTGGAAAGGTTTATATGCAAACCTGTAGTTTAAATCACAAAGGTCTGTAAAACACCATGACTTCTAAATTAATAGGCTCATAACTTCAGTTCTGAGTTAGCAAAAGCAGTATTACAACTTAAACAGAATGATTATTCTGTTTCTTTATACTGAAAAAAGACCTACCTGTTTTAGTGTGATGAGACGTATAATGAGATTACAGTGTATAACATTGTTCACTTCTCCAAGGCCAATGCAGTTCAATAAATGAATCATGAAATACAAGTTTTATTGTTTATTTGAATAACTAACTTCCTGCTAGGAATCGCATGAAAAGCACTATGGGTATGGTCTAAAAACACAAGGTGATGAGATGCAAAAGAATGGAGTCAGCGCTTAGCTCGAGTGTGCCTAATTAATGTGCATGGATCAACGAGATGGATTGGTGAGGGAATTTTCCATCCCCCGGACAAATCTGCATTCTTATAAAGTGAAATAAAAACACTCTTGGGTCACGCCGCATGATTTTTAAAGCTGGTTTTTGTATTGATATCAAATTAATGCAATAGCTGAACAGTGCTTAATGACTTGAAATTATAGTCCATTTAATATGCCTCATGAGCACAGTACAGGTTGTTCACATCATTATACAATAGAGCCTTCTTTGGACACACTTTTCAACAAGTTTACACCAAGATGATTATTTTTTTTTAGGACTATGAATGTGATTTAATGTTTGTTCTACAGTCCAGATAGCTAGAAAGCCCATTAAACAATAATTAGACTATTGTTCCCTAGAATTCCTTCATCATTTTTGAGTGGTCAATTTAACAGTTTTTCAGATTAAATGTTTTTATTTATTTAT